>NC_139223.1:28319176-28584270 GCF_055691185.1 Crinia signifera | reverse complement strand
CCCCCTGCCTGCTTACATACTGCTATCAAGCCACCTCCCACGTCCTTGCACCTGTATTCTGTCTGTCTCCCCCCCTTCCTACTAGATTGTAAGCTCCTCAGAGCAGGGCCCTCCTCTTCCATCCTGTTTTCAAAGTCGTCTTCTCTTCACATGTCACTTACAGCTTTCCCATACTCAGTGACCATCTTTGTCCGCATACTCACAGGGCCGGTGCAAGAATTGTGGGCACCCATGGCAAACAAACCCAAAGTCACCCCCCCTAAATTGAAAAAGCACCGCGCTCTGGGGGGGGGGGGGGGGGGGGGTTGCGCTACTCACTGTAGCTGACCAGCAGGGGGGGGGGGGGGGGGGGGGGGAGGAGAAGGAGGGGGAGAAACGCCACCCGCCGAATGGGAGCGGCCATTGAGTGGGGGGGTACGCAAGCAATGGGGTGCAGCGCTCCAGGGGGGTGTGCGGGCCCCACCCCAGCAGATTGCCTCTTACCAGGGGGGGGGGCGCATATCCATGGGTGGGTGGGACCAGCACTGACAACCAAGCAGGGTGGGGGGCAGATTAACTCCACAGGTGGGCGGGGTACGCTTGCGGCTTACCCACCTGGAACTCACTGCTCACGTGATGGGTGGCTGCAGGCAGCTCACTACCGCCCTGCATACTCATCTCCATCATTGGCCACAAGCCTCTAGTAATACGTTGACTGAGTCCTCACTACTTATATTTAAGCTGTACTGTGTATTGATCTGTGGCGCTCTTTACCTGTACTCTATTTTTGTTATTTATTCAATGTAATACTAAGTTTTGTCTCCCTGTACTGTTCCTTTGTCTGGCGCTGCAAAACACTTGTGGCACCTTATAAATAATAATAATTACCCACAAGACAGATTGGGGCTTTGCAACCTTAGCATGCAAACACCTAAAATCAGCCAATCCGCAGCCAGGTACCAGCAGGTAACCAGTATAGGTGAGGATGCACTTTTATTGCATGTAACACACTGCATTGGCAAGCATTGTATGTACTAAGCCGGCGAACATGCCATTGCCACCACACATGAAGCCAGCTGGACACCACAAGTAACAGCCCCCATGCCAAATACAGACAGACAGCAAGCTCACCCAGACAAGACGTCACAGATGTACCCTCACTGGAACATATAGCTATATATATATATATATATATTATACATACATATACATACAGACACTCACCAGTACTCCTCGCTCGGAGCTGCTGGCCGCGGCCGCCGCTGTCGCCATCCTGCAGCAAAATCAGCTGCAGCCGCCGGACGAGCAGACACACGGACTATACACAGTATATAACTCTATCATAAGCGCTCCGCCCCTCTAATACTCATTGGCTAGTCAGCCTCACATTGCGCCCCGATTGGCTCACCCGCGCTGTCATTTCTGGCTCAGTGCTTGGAAGGTGACACAACCATTCGCTGATTGCAGGAAGATCGCGGTGTTATGCTGAGATCATTAGCCCCGCCCCCCGCTAGCAGCAGCTGCAGTACTGTCTGATGACGCATGTCCGGCAGGTGGCGCTGTGCTGAGCAGCAGCTGCTGGGTTATATAGGGCAGCGCAGCAGTAGGGGAACGATGAGAGACAGACTTGGATGATCATGTGTCATACTCAGCAGCCAGGGATTGGGGGCTGCATCCAGTCACAGTTCCAACAGGAGGGGTTATGGGGTACTGGAGTCCCGGGCCCTTCTAGTCCCAGGAGCCAGTATGGCAGCATTGCGGTTAGTACCTCGCTGCCAGAGACGCGGACTGTGGTGGAAAGCAGCAATAGCAAATTATGAATGTAGCAGCGGCACTAGTTGACAGCCAATAGGAGCTTCCTGATTGGCAGCCAATCATGAGCCTTATTTATAATGCTGGTGGCTCTGTCATACTGCTTTCACATTGCAAAAACGGGTATCGACCCTGTATTCTTAAATGGGACTTTAAAACGGGTCTGACCCTTAATGCTGCGTTCTCATTGCCGCCCCTGCAAAATCCCGGGTTTTTGCAGGGGCAGAGAATGGATACTTTTCTACCCCGTTCATACAGCACCTTAAACCCGGGAAATTCCCGTGTATGACGCGTTCACACTGCTTCCCCTGGTCTGCCCTGCCAACAAGTGTGTGAATATAAAAGCAGCTTTGATTGGCTGTTGAAAAAGTTGCTGTGATTGGCTGTTTTAGAAAGCAGCTGTTATTGGCTGGCTGAGGATGATGTCATATAAAGTGTCCTGTTTTTTCCAAGCACACTGCATTGCTGGAATCATGGCTGATGAGATGCTTTTGTTTTGCACCATTTTGCTGTTTCATGCAGCAAATGAGAGCTTGCTGCAGCTGCTTACATTGTGCTACCTTGCACAATGTACCTTGAAGAGGAGGAGAGCGCAATTTCTTGCTGAGAGAGACAGTGCTCGCCTTCATTATGTGCGAAGGAGAAGAGCTTTCATCACCTCCAGCGTTACCTCCATATTGAGGTTCAGCACATCCAGTACCCTCCAGTGCGACATCTCTGCTCTCCTCGACGCAGCATTAAATGGACGTCACATGTCACCTGATCACATCCCCCAATGAGCTTGTTTTTTTCCATCATGTTTGAAAAACCCGTGTCTGCGCTGTTCAGACTGAAGTACACCCGTGTTTTACCCAGGAAAAACCCTGCAAAAAACCCGTGTGTAATTCCCGGGGCATAACACCCGGGAATTTCACAAGGACGCGTTCACACTGAGACGCGACACGGGAAATTACCGCTCGCCCTGCCAAATACCCGGGTTTTTTAGGCAATGAGAAAGGGGTATAAGACCTTTCTCATTGCAGGTGAAAACCGTTTTAAAAAGCATTTAATACCATTCACACATTCAACCCGTTTAACCCCCAAGGGACACGTTTGAAGCCATAGAAATAGAGCCATTCACATTGCCTAAAAAACAGCTTTGAAATGTGTAGGACTCTGCTTTTTAAACGTGTTGAAATACCAGTTAACTTTAACCGGTAAATCAACTCTGGCACTTTCACACTGCAGCCTTATACGTTTTAAAATGGAAAAAAAAAACAGCAATATACCGTTTTAAAAGTGCAGTGTGAAAGGGGTATCAGTGTCTCTGGCAGGAAGGCGGAGGAGCCGATAGTATGGTAGCCCTGCCCATTTGGCCAGTCCTGGGCCCCACTACTTGTGATGGCAGCCCTGGTTGCATCTTATATACCAGCACAGGAACCAGCCTGACTGCTAAGCTATATAGTATAAGTAAGTTTCATGTACAGCGCACTTTCTCCAACAGGACTCAAGGCGCTTAGTATAGTGACTGCACTGCATGTACCCAGTACTTACATAGTGCCTGTCACTGCTCATAGGCGCCATATCATACTAGTATCAGCCAGCAGCCGAATATGGTCTGTTATGGCCCTACCAGTACCATTACACTGCAACAGACTGAAGTAACCTCCTGTCCTCACCGTGCCACATCCAGCAGCACCCACCTGTCCTCGCAGTGCCATGTACCAGCAGCGCCCACCAGTCCTCGCAGTGCCACCCAACTGTCCTTGCCGAGCCAGGTCAAGCAGTAGTCATCTGTCAAGGCAGTACCACATCCAGGGTCCTCACTGTGCCATGTTCTAAGATCGCCACCTATCCTCACTGGTCCAGGTCTTCCCATCCTAACCTCACTGTGCTAAATCTTTAGTTCCGCACCTGTCCTCACAGAACCACATCCTGAGGTATCACCTGCCCGCATATGGTCACATCCTGAGGTACCCACCTGCCCACATGCAGAGGTACCCATCTGTCCTCACAGTGCCATTTCCTGAAATACACCCCAGGCCTTACTTTGCCACACACCTTAGTAGCCACCAATTCTTGATTGGACCACACAGTGAGGTAGCCACCTGTCCTCACGGTGACACATTCCAAGAAATCTATTTTCTCACAATGTCACACCCCAAGGTGTGACATTGGCAGGTAGAAACCTGTGTGTGTGGGCTCCAGCACCACTCTTTACCTTCTGAGCAGCATCTCACAGTGACGACTATGCAGTAAACAAGAAGGAAGAAAGAAGAAAAAAAAAAAAAAAAAAACCCCAGGGCAGATGGTCTTCAGTATAGGGGTAATTCAGGTTGGCGCAAAATTAACTTTCGCTCCCCACTGTGCATACATAGTGAGGGAATGCTGCCTGCATTTAATCAAGTGCAGGATAGGTAAGTATATGTGAGGGGGTGTAGACTGGCTAGATTTCATACAGAGAGACATAAACCTCCTCCAAGCTGCAGCTGTGCTGGAAGGGCACATGCACCAACTGGGGAAGTACTGGTCTGCTGCCCCCATGTTCCACAGCTCCAACATGCAGTTAAAGCCCATTCGTTTTAAGTACCACCTTGTATATAATTCCTACTTCACCTCTCCTAATAGAAAGGTCTTGAAGATATCTTTTGTTTGAACAAAACCCAAATACATCAAATGTAATGCAGTACCGAGATCCATTATCATCCATCGCAGAACCTTGTTCCCATAGCACACATGGATGGAAGCCATCTGGACCAGGCTCCTGTCCATCACATCTGCCTGCAACCGCACCTTAATAGGTAAAGCAGACATGTCCAAACTATGGCCCTCCAGCTGTTGTGAAACTACAAGTCCCATCATGCCTTGCCACAGTTTTGCTATTAGGGAATGCTAAAATTATGGCAAGGCATGCTGGGATGTGTAGTTTCACAACAGCTGGATGACCACAGTTTTGACATGCCTGAGGTAAAGGAGACGCACTAGATGTTACTTGTCTGCTACACAACCTCACGCCCCTTCCTACCTCAATGTAAAATTGAAAAATAAGTAAAACTTAATTTAAATTTCCAAGTTTTTCATAATTGGCACAATATTATCAGTTATATTTGTCTCGTAGCTTATTTACTAACCTTGTTTGGCTTTGACGCCTCTGCAATCCATTGTACAACTTCTGTCCTTGCTTGTGCAGGTATCTATATTCCCTTAAGGATAGAACCAATTTATATTGAAGTTTATTTTTTCTGCACCTCTATTATTAAAAAAAAAATTGCGTTCCAAGAAATCCAAGTGCCAAGTGCCACATTCCTGCAACAGTTGAAGCAGAGAACCAAGGTAACTAAACTGATCACCAATCAGTCCTGGATTATCCTGTATCATCACCACCATCCACCTGGCCTTCCGTGGACCCCTGCTTCCACTTTAATTGAGCGGTAACTAACGTGGTTGAGGCTAAAACTGTATTCTAAGAAAGCACATGCCAGCATTACATAACGGATGCAGCATCCAATCAAATTCTATCATTTCTCTAATGCATCCTAGAAAATGATGGTTACTATGGAGATCAACTGTTCATTCTTAGAAGCTTTAGTACATTTACTGACAGCTTGAGCACAGATATTAGAGGTACATAGTAAGTCAGCTGTGGTTAAGTATGGACTGTTATTGTGCCCTGGGGACCGGAACCTTTGACCCTCCAGCTGTTTATGAACTACACATCCCAGCGTGCCCTGCAACAGTTTGGCTATTTGGTCATGTTAAACCGGTTGCTGGGACGTTGCGTTCAACCACAGCTTTAGGGCTAAAGGTTTCCCATCCCTGATCTAAATCTAGACTATGAACGTCTACTGAATGTTACAGAAGGGGACGATTATTAAGCTAAAGGTGCCCATACACAGTGCGACAGGGCAGGGCGATGAGATGTGCACTCCCGTGCACATCCCATCAAGTATGTTCTGCCTGTGCTTTTAGTACTAGATTGCACCATATCTATTACAAAAAGCACAGTGCTGTAACATATTGGGGCAGATGTATTAAACCTGTCGAAGAGATAAAGTGGAAGAAGATAACGCACCAGCCAATCAACTTCCAACTGTCATATTTCAAACACTGCTGATTGGCTGGTGCGTTAACTCCTTCCACGTTTTCTCCACTTTATCTCCAGTTTATCTCTTCGCCAGGCTTAATACATCTGCCCCATTGTATGCTTTTTGTACTAGATGCTACGCAATCTAGTACTAAAAGCACAGAGTTCATGGGCACCTTAAATGTTTGGTGTAATAGAATTAAAAGGCAAAGGGGCAGATGTATTAAGCTTGGAGAAGAGATAAACTGGAGATAAAGCACCAGCCAATCAACTCCCAACTGTCATTTGTAGGACAGATTTATTAAACTTGAAGTGTGTTTTTATCACCGGCCAATCAGCTCCTAACTGTGAAGTTACAGACTTGGTTTGAAAAATGACCGGTAGGAGTGGATTGGCTGGTGATAAAAACCAGACACTATCACTTCACCAAGCTTAATAAATCTGCCCCTCAGCTATCTGTGTGAATCAGTGTAAGAGTGGCTGTATGGTAGCTTCCGGTTCGCTCCCCTCAGGGCTGTGTACCCTGAATGACCCTATTTGCAGACTGTTCCGGAAAGTACGATAGAAGCCATTAGACAGCAGCACTGAGGTAACGATTCTTCACTATGAATTAATAAGTTAGATCACGTGACACATTCAACGCACAGTACTCAAAATGAAACGGCCACAACGTCCGGAATTACCAAGGTAGGCTTTATTGTTTGCCAGTAGCATAGCTAATTGCACAAAACTCACTTAATTACCCACTTCCCTCCCGCCCCATATAACACACTATTTTCCAATGACAAAAAACTTGAATTATAAAACATGAAAGCGCCACGTCTTTCACAAGGCTCCCTCCCCCCCAACCCACAAAATAAACAATAAAAATAAACCATAACTTATGCTACCGGGAATTCGGATCAGCAGGTAAGAGGCAAGGGGAGAAATGATAGCACGGGTGATTGGAAATGACGGGAAGGCGATGGGTAATCGGCAAAAAAACAAGGAGGGGGGAGGGAAATCATAGCTTGAACGGCGTAGCATGTGACACGCAGCGCACTATACACAGAAGCCGGTAGAGACAAGAATTGTTGTATCAGTGCAGGCTTTTCTGGTCACCTGAATTATTCTTCCCTATACCCCCCTGGGCTTTAATCCACGGTGCTACACAGGAGTCACAGATTAATCATGTTTAAATCGGGTAAAACACAAGGGGGCCATGTCCGCTAAGCAGCACATTCTGCGGAACCTTCTCGGTGACCGGCTTCAATACTGAAAATACGTTATTGCAGATGGATTGAACGGAGCTGCATAGCCAATACGGTTACTTACGCATGGGTGCGGTGCAATTAAATTAACACTTACATTATGGCTTACTGGACAAAAAAAGCACAAGCTGTGGCATATTTCTTTGTAAAACTACACCAACGAATAAGATTTTTTTTTTTTTTTTTTTCAGTCATCCAGCAAAAAAATTGGTTTGACAAAAAAAAAAAAATCTCCAACATATGTATCCAGCAGGCAGCCATGTTGTAGACCAAACATTTATTCGGCCTAACAATACAGCTGAAACCAGTTATATTACAGAGGCTGCATAGGGGGTATCACTAGATAAGGGTGGTTTACCAAAAATATTGCTCGGCTCCACAAAAATGTCAGCCTCCATTGTGACGGTAATAAGCTGAGTGAATGATGCATTTGGGCGAGAGAAACGCACATTAATGCCTCACCAATATTGTAATTATGTGGCACACGTACAACACAAATGCCCGTTGCAGAAGATATATCAACGTTTTCTATGGTACGTACATGGACAACTGCCAGACTTTGAGAGGAGACATTTAAAGACTTACTGAAGAACTTAGATCACACGTTCACTCCCCTTTCAACCCATAGGACAAACCCTCCTGGGAACTTAAAGCCGGAGCCGTTTTCTAGATTATCGCAAAACAATTTCACACAAAAAAAAAGGAAGCGAACACAATTATTTAAAAACTCAAAAGCAGAAATAAAATAAAAACACAATAAAATCTAATTAAAAAAATTAAATAAATAAAAATGGTATTAAAAAAAATGTGTACTTCAGCGAGAATGTTTTGTGTTTTACTTACGGCGTGACGCCCAGTTTTTTTTTTTTATAGCTGCCATTACTGTTGAAACGGCATAAACAAGTCTCCTGGGGACTGGAGAAGGAAAGGGTTGGCAAATGAGTGCGCAACGTCCAAAATACATTCAGTATATGATAACTGAGGCTCATTTTCCGTCAGACTAATATTTATGCATCATGAACCGAGGTCTAATGGGGAGAATGTTTTCAACAATTCTGGGTAAGAGAGTGTAGTAACCTATGGCCCACCAGTTTTTATGCAACTACATGGCCTAACGTGCCGCAACAACTGTACCGCCACAGTTTGCCCGAAGCTTGGTACCAAGGAAACCCAGAAGAACCTTACCACTGCAGCAAAGGCCACGGGAAGAGTGAAGACAAGTGATCAGAAAGAGCGGCTGAACCAATAACCACTTTATGTGGGACTGTAGAGGGAGGTGAGCGGGATCCCAAAAAAAAAAAAAAAATGTGCACTGTACAACTACAATACAATACAATAATCTTCCAAGAAAGTAGTCATCTGGAGGACACGCGCTCTTGTGAAAACCAGGTGCTGTGGTCTACAAGTCAACGTTCTTATGTCCTTCAGCAGGTGAAGTGGATGAACCTCGAGAGGCGCACGTACTGGTTTTCTCTCTGACGGCAAAGTCCTGCGACCAGAGGGTCCACTGTACGGGCTGGTCACTACCGAAAGCTCTTGTATGAACTGTCGCCTTTAGTGCAAGGCTGGATGGGTTCCAGCACCCGCCTCTCCTCTGGCCATGGAGCCTGGAAAGGAGCAGATGCATTGACCGCTCACAAGAACTGGACTGTGGTGCCAACGGTAGAAATGGAGCGAAGGAAAAAAAAATGTTTATATATATATCTGGAGAAGAAAGAAGACAGATGGACTGGTGGTGTGTTAAAAACAAGTTATAGAAACAATCCTTAACAATGAAACGGGAGGAACTAGTGGATGTAGGCCCTGTACACGGCGGACATGTCGTTGTCGGATTGATCTAATGCTTTCGCTCTTTTGTAGACCTACGAGACAGAAGAAGAAAAAAAAAAGCTGAATCACAAAGTCCATCCCATTGGGCAAAGTGGTTCTAATCTGCGTTAAAGAATGTGTGTGTTTATTTACTATTGTAGGTCTTGGTTGATGCCAAAACATCACGAGTACACAATGTGCCTCAGCAGACTCACCTCATTGGCTGCAGCAGCCATAGGAGTCGGGTGGTTGACAGAGTCTCCCAGGGCAATGGCTAGCCTTAAGTCTTTCTGGATGTACTTCAGATAGAAGTCTGGCTTGAAATTCCCCTGTAGGATATCTGCAAAGAGACCACAGTGGTTAGGATGGGCCTCTGGACCAGATTTAAAAAGCTCAGAAGCCTTTCAAGTTGTTCTTTGGAAATGCAGCAGAACATTCGGCTTTAACGCGCACATTTCACGCCCTTTGGGGCATAACTAAATGTTATTCAGCCGAGGCTTCATCACAGAAAGACTTCAGCCCTTACTTTGGCACTTCTGGTCCAGAAAGATGCTGGCGAGCTGCCCTTGATTCAGAATGTCCAGCAAGGTCTGTTGAGACTGACCGGTCACCTGGGCTAAGGTCATGCCCTCGGCTATTGTGGCCATAAAGCTTCCTTGAACCATGTTGAGAATCAGCATCATCCTTGCTGCGTTACCCACTTCCCCTAGGACAAACAAAAGACACAAGTGAGATCAGATTCATCCTTTAACCGTCTATGTATAGTATCAGCTCATCAACTAAGAAGAATCTGGGGACGTCAGTAAGCTATAAATTCCCACTGATCACATGGGTTGCTTTTATTAATGCTAAATTAAATATTGGGACCCTGCTCCTCCCACTATATAACTTTCTACATAACTGTGGCTTTCTGCTGCACCCAATTCCTCTCCTCACATGTCACCTCCCTGTCATATGCAGCCCTGTCCTCACTGACATCACTCATCTCCTGATATACTCTGTGCTGCTGAGGACTCCTCCCACTATATAACTGTCTGTGGCTCCCTGCTGCCTCCATTCCCCTCCTCACATGTTACTTCCCCGTCATATGCAGCCCTGTCCTCACTGACATCACTCATCTCCTGATATACTCTGCGCTGCTTGGGTACTCTGCTCCTTTCACTATATAAAACTCAGTCCCTGGCTGCCGCCACTCCCCTCCTCACATCCTGTCACTGCAACATTTTGATGATCGGACGGGTCTACCCCGACAGATATTGGGACATAAGTGATACTGTATCACAGCTCTGCCCTCATTACCGAGAAAGAAGGAGGTTTTCCCCATGGCCTGGAAGCAGCTGCTGCAGTCCTCATAGACTCCATGATCTCCAGCCGCCAAGATCATCAACATCCCGTCATTGGATAACTGCTGGTTACCAGACACAGGGGCTTCCAGAAAACGCCCACCCCGGGACACAATAACCTAAAAGCAGCAGAGGACAGGTATAAAGGTGCATTGTGAAATAGAGGAACATATAAACAATGGGAGATAGACACACATTGTATTGCAACATTCCACAGCCAAGCAGGACGATATGGAAGATAATGGGATTACAATGGACAAAGAAAGAGTAATCTAGAATACATATAAGGTCGATCCATTCTCACAAGTGACGCTAACACACATGCACCAGAGAGCTGATGTCACAGCCATCTGTAAATGCTGGGAAGCCTACAACCATTACCTGCGCTACCTCCATCACTGTTTCTGCATCCACCGTGGACATATCCACGTAACACTTTCCTGGACGGATACCTTGCAACACCCCGCTGGGTCCCAACACCAACTGAGAGGAGAAACAGAACAAGTTTATGGTATAGATTGCATCCTGCCTGATAACTCCTCACATACTGAGGCAGCCATTTTGTAAGTTAAACCACTCTATCATATGGTCCCATTAGCTCCTAGTGTCTGCATTCCCAGCTCACAAATGGCTGCTTTCACTGTAAGTCATAGGCAAACACTGATAGAACTGAGCTCAACACCTCCTGGACATTCTGAAACCGAGATTTATGTCTTACCTGTTAAATCTCTTTCTTCGAGGACGTCAGGGGCCACAGGGATTACATTGGGTAGAGAGTGAGGTCACGACCTTTCCAGCACCAGAAAGGATAAAACTTCTGGACTGCCCAGAGACAGCCCTGGCTCCTCCCTCCTCTACCCCGCCTCCTAGGCTAGCTTACTTTCAGTTTTTCCCAAAGCCAGGCAGGAGACAAGATAGAAGGAAGAGAAACCCATACAGTAACACATTCAACCAATATATGTGTGTGTGGTTGCTCAACAGAGAAACCATAACTGTGACATGTGTAAGTACCTCAACAAAGGAACTTTTAACTAAGTTCACTCAACGGAGGAACTATGAACTTCAATACCATGAAGCAGGCGCGGCAGGGAGGGATCCCTGTGGCCCCTGACGTCCTCGAAGAAAGAGATTTAACAGGTAAGACATAAATCTCGGTTTCTTCTGCGGTAGACGTCAGGGGCCAGAGGGATTACATTGGGATGTCCTAAAGCAGCCACCTAAGGGTGGGGACGCGCCTGTGCCGCGGCCAATATATTCTGGCCGAATGCCGAGTTCTGAGAGGCAAACATAACAAACGCAAAAAAGCGTAAGAAATCGTTGGCAGACGACCAAGTTGCCGCCTTGCCAAGTTGCTCTGCCGTTGCACCACCTGTAAAAGCCCGAAACACACCCACAGATGTAGTGGAATGAGCCCGTACCCCTGCAAGAACGGGGAGTGAGGTGAACAAGGAATCCTGCTTGATAAACGACCGCAGATATCGGCTGGCAATAGTCTGCATGGTAGCAGACCAGCCCCTCTTATGAATTCTCTAGTGGATAAAGAGAGAGTCAGATGGCCAAAGTATTACAGCGTGATGTACATAGACGTGCAAAGCACAGACCATCTCCAGTTGCTTGCTGCCCAGGAGAGACCGCCGGCCTACAAAGGGCAGGGATCACTATCTCCTGGATGACCTGAAATTCAGGAACCACCTTGTGAGGTGTAAAGTAACGTTTCAAAGAATCCGTTGTATGAGAATGAAAGACTATGAAAGGCGATTGACCTAACAGAGCCTACCGGGCAGACACCCAGCAGCAACGGTCAACAGGAAAACCGTTGTCCCAGTTAGCCTGTAAAGAGCCCTAAAGGGCCCAAAGAATCAGAGAAAGATTTTATCAAACCACCATGTTTGTAACAACCAGAGGTTGGATCTGCAGGACCCCCTGCAAGAATGAGCGGAGATCATACCACAGAGCTCATAGGCTGTGGAATACAATGGAGAGAGCCGAGCCCTGTTGCTTTAAAGAAACAGGCGGAGGCCAGCCCCCACTACTTCTACCGAAAGGACAAAACCCTAGACAAACGGTAAATTCTGGGATTGAATTCAATCCCATGGCTTTTAATAAGGTTGTCTTAACAGCCCTGTGAGCAGTTCTGGCCGCAGAGGCAGACAGATAAGAGAGACCCCTAACAGGGTTCACAGATCCGAGAACCAGATTCTCCTGGATTAAGGTGCCCCCACCTCCACTTTTAATGTACAAATTACTTTGAGGAGGAGCAAAAATGGGGAAAAGCCTACCTCCGAACGAATAGCCACTGGACTGACATAACAGAGCGTGGACTCTGTAACCTGCAGGGTCTCGAGACCTGGACACATACAGGGTGACCTGGTAAATGTGACGCAAAGCCATCAATCCACCATTGGTCCACCCCAATGGCCTACCAACCACAGGAACACCTCCGAAGGGAGGGTCCATCTGCCGGTATAGTTTTGCCAACAAGGCCGGGATCTTGCGCTGCACCCATTGGAAGCGGGAGGCCTAAGCCTTCAGCACCTGGTATTCCCAGATGGTCTCCCATCTAAGTACTAACCAGGCCTGACCCTGCTTGGCTTCCAAGATCAGACGAGATTAGGCGTGTTCAGGGTGGTGTGGCCGTAGGCTCATAGCCAGGCCCACTCAGAGTGTCACCCTAGTGGTTGGTAAAAAACCACCCTTTTTGCATCACCCGACTGGACCTGCACAGGGTGACCTAGAAACCAAGGTTCTACCTTGCAGAAATCCCACAGGACTGTCTTTTTCACTTAGGTTTCAAGACAGAAGCATCTTTTCCATAATAGCATTATCCAGTCTATGCCTTAAGATGTACTGTTGCGTGTATAAAACACGGATTTACCAAAAGGATCAGTTTTGGTTATAATGTATGTGTATGTAGATACATTAGAAAACAAACAAACAGGAAACTATATTGAACTGCTGTTTGAATGTAAGAAGCGAGAATGCTGGCCCAGCACCGCTATATATATCCACATATATATATATATATTTTGTGTATGTACATGTATATATACACACATATATATATACACATATACACACATGTACATACACAAATGCCCATAAACCTAAACATATGCATTCATGTACCCCTATACAATAGGTCGTACAGATTAAGAGGCAACATATTGGTATATAGCATATGGTGGCGCTGAAATGAACAAGGCCGTCAACATTGGCAACCAGTAAAACTTCTACCAACGTGAGATTGCGTCCCTGAAGGGATGCATAGTCAAGGCCATATTAGCTTTTAATTATAAAAGCTACAGCCAGTGTTACTCCGCTAACATAACTTAAAGGAGAACCATAAGAAATGACAAACCGAATTGTTTGTGGGAGAAAACGGGAGTACCTGGAGTAATCCCACGCAATTACGGGGAGAATATACATAAACTCCACACAGTTAGGGTAATGGCGTTGTTTGAATGGAACCCATGTTATCTACAACAGCTGGTGTTCCCATGTGATCTCAAACGAGATTGGGCATATCCAGTGTGGTATGAATATAGATTGACATCAGTGCCGTGAGGTAGTAATGTTAACCATTACACAGTTCGTACTGCACCTCCACAGCTGCATCTCCCAAAAATGCTACCCCGCTGGGGTGCAAGGCTACTAGAGGTCTGGAGGAATACTAAGTCAAATTATCTCAAATGTGCGATCTGCATGCTACATGCATGTGATCCTAATGTAAATCCGACTACATAGTCAGATCCCACACTGGATTGTATTGTGCGTACACACCACAACCAGCTCTGTATGTGACAGTGCAATGTTCCAACTTCCAATGACCAGGAATACCGAAGGTTATCCTGTGGAGAAATTACACTTCAGAGTCCACCGTTGGTGACGTTTGCCATATTGCCCTGTCAGAACATGAAATAACCCCTGTATTGTGGGGACTGAATCCTTATAGCCGTGCGCCTTGTCTACTTAAGAGACGGGAGCGTTGCTGATTGAGCTATTGCTCTATTAGGGTAAAACAGGCCTGGACTATGTTCCGACAGGGTTTAAAAGTTAGCAGAGGTGTCTTACACTCATGCCCCTTTCAGACCGCACTTTTAAAACGGTAAATTGCCGTTTTTTTACCGTTTTAAAACGGTAATGTGTGCGGTCTGAAAGGTCCAGTCCCACTTAACCGGTTAGAAAATGCCGTTTTTTCTAACCGGTTAAAATGCAGGGTCCTACCCGTTTCTGAACCGGTATTTTAGCGCAAAAATCGGCTCAGAAACGGTATTTAGGACCCAGCCAATGAGCTGGGTCCTAAATTCAGCACAGTGAATACTTAATGAGCGCTCATTAAGTATTCACAGCACTGGAGCCCCCCCCGCGCGTGTCGACACCCCCCGCGCGCGTGCCGACGCCCCCCGCGTGTCGACCCCCCCGCGCGTGTCGGCGCCCCCCCCCCCCCCCCTGTCGACTTACCCCGTGCCGGTATCTCCGTTGTGGTTCCCGGCACTGCAGCTCAGTATGCTCGGAAAGCACTTATGAAAAAAGTGTCTTTCAGAAAATGGCTGCCCCCCATACGGAAGACAGTTTTTTTAAACAGGGTTTCCTATGGGGCAGCCATTTTCTGGAAGACACTTTTTTCATAAGTGCTTTCCGAGCATACTGAGCTGCAGTCCACAATGGAGGTACCGGCACGGGGTAAGTCGACACGGGGGGGGGGGGGGGGGGGGGCGCCGACACGCGGGGTGGGGTGGCGTCGACATGCGCGGGGGGCGTCGACATGCTCTCGGTCGACACGCGAGGGGGGGGGGGAGCTGCACGGAGGGGAGGGCTGAAGGCTGCACTGGCTTTGACCCTGTATTTGGAAAGTTTCCAAAAACGGGTCTGCCAGTGTCAAAAAATCGGCACTTAAACGGTAATATACCGTTTAAGTGCTGCGGTGTGAAAGGGGTTTTATCTGGCAGACCCGTTTTTGGAAACGTTTCCAAATACAGGGTCAAAGCCAGTTATGCGGTCTGAAAGCAGCATCAGTGTCTGGACCAGAACTGTAATGGCTGCACACACTGTGATTTCTAATTGACTTGCTATGGAAAACTTTGCTAACTCATGAGTTAGTAACATACAAGTCATGCTCTCTGCATTAGACACTGCTGCCCTTGCCTTTGATTAATGGAGTGACCTCTGTGTCACTCTGATAGCAGGGTATAAGACTTCCTGCTGTCCTCTGTATGTGACAGTGCAATGTTACCCTCAGTATCTGTGCATTAGAGAGTAAGGCAGTGACCTCTGTGTCACTCTGATAGCAGGGTATAAGACGTCCTGCTGTCCTCTGTATGACCTAGCTGGCAGCAAACTGTCCCCCCATAAACTGTAATCTGAGAACACAGTATCTTTCTGGAAGAAAGCAAGAAGGGTTTTTTATTTTGTCAGCCAGCAGATACACATTGCACATTTAGAGGCTTATTGCAGAAATCTAACGATCTCTATGTCACAGAGGAAAAATACATCAGGGAAGGCAGCAGAGACCTGCCTCAGATGACAGTGTAAACTGAGTTATACACTTTCCACCTGACAATATATACACTACACACACACACACAGGGAGAGAGAGTAGGTATAGGTAACCAGAGATAGAATTACTGGATAAGGGAGACAGTATAAGGAGATGAGCTGCCACAGGCCAATCAACAACACCATGGTATATAACACAGGAGTGATATGACCTAATTTACATACAGCCCAATACTGTCCCACTATGCTCTAAACCCCACTGTCTGATCACAGAACCTGGGGGAGCAGCTGCATTCAATATGCAGTTAATCAGGACAAGCTTGAGCACAGCCCTGGCATTAGTAGTCAGGAGCCTCCAGCAGCGTGCAATGGTGGCAAGTATGTTAAAATGACCGCCAGAACCGCGTGATAGCTGGGAAAGTACCATGGACTCCGTCCTTACAATGGCGTCCCTTTTTGAAAGGGTAGCCGTGCCATCAGACTATACTCTTATGCCCAGGCTGGCCGGTGGTACTTGGGCCAGCCTTGCAATGTGTGCAGCACACCAATATAGGAGTTCCTGTGTCACTATCGCTGTCCTCTAAGATTGTACAAGAGGCAGCTAAACTGGTACAGCTAACACCTATACTTCTGACATGCAGTGATGGTGTTAACACAGTTATGAGACATAGCACAATGCAAATAATAAAGTGGCACTGAGCTCCGCAAAGCACAAAGGCCGGCAGGAGCATAAAGTACTGTACCCTGTGCTCCAGTAGGAGAGGTACAGGTGGGATTTGCCCATATGGCCCAGCAGTGAAGAGATGGAACTCCAGACTGGCAGAGAGCTCTCTGTGTCCTTCTTACACGTGCAGCAGGCAGGCAGGAAGAGATCAGGGCTGGAAACCCCGTGGGTACATCCTAGCTCCTGTCTCCGGGAGAGGGGCTGTGTGAGGAGAGGCTCCCTTCCCCCTACTAGCAAATGGCCACCGGGATTTCATGACTCATGCGGCGTCGGTAAAATGGCGGGGATCCGGCGCTTGCCGGGCGGCCCCGCATACCGACGCCGCTGCCCACACTCAAAGTCTCCCTGGTGGTCCAGCGGGTCAGGGTGCACACCTAGTGAAAGGCGGCGTTCTGGCCGCTTGCTAGTGCAGCCCGGCGATCCCCCCCACCGGGCTGCTCAGCCGCTATAACTGCGTGCGCATTCGCACTCCCGGCGGGGAGCGCGTTACCTGAAAGCGGTTGTCACCGCTGATGTCCCGGTTCCCGTCGCGGCTGTGCTCTCCAGTGCTTCAAAGCCAGCCGAACACCTCCGCTTGTGGGAGCCACGTGGGTGGTGTTGGGCTGCCGGGTCCCGGGTGATGGAGCGCAGTGCCGGGGTCTAACAGACCCCCGGCGCTGCTGCTCTGTCACTGACCAATAGTCAGTGTAAAAATAAGAATAAAAAAAAAAAATTAAAAACGAAGTTTAAGCTGCTTTAACAGCAGCCCTTTCAAAATGCGTGTTGGCTCCTGCCAGCACAATCAAAACTGAAAGTAAGCTAGCCTAGGAGGCGGGGTAGAGGAGGGAGGAGCCAGGGCTGTCTCTGGGCAGTCCAGAAGTTTTATCCTTTCTGGTGCTGGAAAGGTCGTGACCTCACTCTCTACCCAATGTAATCCCTCTGGCCCCTGACGTCTACCGCAGAAGAAAAATGACTAGGAGATTCCTCACCCCTCCAATGCAGGCTATGGACCTCTCCTGACGCTGATCTTGGGGAACCAATCCTCACAGGCTCCCAAACCCACCTCTGTCACCAAATCAATGCCCTAATATGGCCTACAACTCAGGATTCCTCTTTCCATAGCCCCCCCATTCGCCCTCATCAACATTTACACTGTCTCCCAATCACACTGCCTTGGGTGTGACATAGGTATCCATCCCCATCCCCTCCCTCACCCGCTTTATTCCTCTTACAGTCATGTCACATACACCTTCCAAATATTGCCAGAATATGCCCCACTCTTACATCCAAAATGCTCTCACCTACTCTCACTCAAATTATACTACCCACACTAATACACCCTCACACCTCACCTACTCCCACCTATACTACCCTCACCTGTACCACCCTCACACCTCCCCTACTCCTCCTATACTACCCACACTAATACACCCACACACCTCCCCTACTCCCCACACTAATACACCCTCCCACCTCCCCTACTCCTCCTATACTACCCACACTAATACACCCTCACACCTCCGCTACTCCCACCTGTACTACCCACACTAATACACCCTCACACCTCCGCTACTCCCACCTGTACTACCCCACACTAATACACCCTCACACCTATCCCTACTCCCACCAATACTACCCACATTAATACACCCTCACACCTCCCCTACTCCCACCTATACTACCCACACTGGTACACCCTCACACCTCTCCTACTCCCAGCTATACTACCCACACTAATACACCCTCACGCCTCCCCTACTCCCAGCTATACTACCTACACTAATACACCCTCGCGCCTCCCCTACTCCCAGCTTTACTACCCACACTAATACACCGTCACACCTCCCCTACTCCCACCTATACTACCCACACTAATACACCCTCACGCCTCCCCTACTCCCAGCTATACTACCCACACTAATACACCCTCACGCCTCCCCTACTCCCAGCTATACTACCTACACTAATACACCCTCGCGCCTCCCCTACTCCCACCTATACTACCCACACTAATACACCCTCACGCCTCCCCTACTCCCAGCTATACTACCTACACTAATACACCCTCGCGCCTCCCCTACTCCCAGCTATACTACCCACACTAATACACCCTCACACCTCCGCTACTCCCACCTGTACTACCCCACACTAATACACCCTCACACCTCCCCTACTCCCACCAATACTACCCACACTAATACACCGTCACACCTCCCCTACTCCCACCTATACTACCCACACTAATACACCCTCACGCCTCCCCTACTCCCAGCTATACTACCCACACTAATACACCCTCACGCCTCCCCTACTCCCAGGTATACTACCTACACTAATACACCCTCGCGCCTCCCCTACTCCCAGCTATACTACCCACACTAATACACCCTCACACCTCCCCTACTCCCACCTGTACTACCCACACACCTCCCCTACTCCCACCTATACTACCCACACTAATAAACACTCGCACCTCCCCTACTCCCACCTATACTACACACACTAATACACCCTCACACCTCCCCTACTCCCACCTATACTCCCCACACTAATACACCATCACACCTACCCTACTCCCACCAATACTACCCACACTAATACACCATCACACCTACCCTACTCCCACCTATACTACCCACACTAATACACCCACGCGCCTCCCCTACTCCCAGCTATACTACCCACACTAATACACCCACGCGCCTCCCCTACTCCCAGCTATACTACCTACACTAATACACCCTCGCGCCTCCCCTACTCCCACATATACTACCCACACTATCACACCTCCCCTACTCCCACCTGTACTACCCCACACTAATACACCCTCCCACCTCCCCTACTCCCACCAATACTACCCACACTAATACACCCTCCCACCTCCCCTACTCCCACCTATACTACCCACACTAATACACCCTCACACCTCCCGTACTCCCACCTGTACTACCCACACTAATACACCCTCCCACCTATACTACACACACTAATACACCCTCCCACCTCCCTACTCCCACCTATACTCCCCACACTAATACACCCTCACACCTCCCCTACTCCCACCTATACTCCCCACACTAATACACCCTCGCGCCTCCCCTACTCCCACCTACACTAATACACCCTCACACCTCCCGTACTCCCACCTGTACTTCCCACACTAATACACCCTCCCACCTCCCCTACTCCCATCTGTACTACCCACACTAATACACCCTCCCACCTCCCACCTATACTACCCACACTGGTACACCCTCACACCTCCCCCTGTACTACCCACACTAATACACCCTCACACCTCTCCTACTCCCACCTATACTACCCACACTAATACACCCTCACACCTCTCCTACTCCCAGCTATACTACCTACACCTATATACCATCACACCTCCCCTACTCCCACCTATACTACCCACACTAATACACCCTCACACCTGTACTACCCACACTAATACACCCTCACACCTCCCCTACTCCCACCTCTACTACCCACACTAATACACCCTCACACCTCTCCTACTCCTACCTATACTACCCACACCAATATACCATGACACCTACACTACTCCCACCTATACTACCCACACTAATACACCATCACACCTACCAATATTACCCACACTAATATACACTGACACCGTCTTTTGAAATTATACAATGGCAGATATGACATCAACGCACATCTTTAGCTGCTTTGGGATCTGCCACGCAAGCGAACGTGATGTCACAGGTGGAGACCACTTCTGCTGGAGTCCGGCCCAGGTGAGCCCCTTCCTGGATGAACAAGTCACACTGCAAGGATGAAGAGAGAAGAATGAGACGAGAGCAGCACCTGCGGCCCACCATATACTAATCAGCCAAGTGAAGGTAAAGTCCAACTTATTTACTGCGCGGTTAAACAAATTGTCTTTACCTTTCTGTTCTCATCTTGATCCCACACTTCACTGTCATTTCCTCCAGACGTTTTCTATTTTAGAGATATAATGGAAATGCATTTTCTCAGGGCTGCTTTCTGAGCAACAAAAATATGAAGCCAGAATTTAGCCCATCTTACATTGAGACAAAGGATGCTGCAGTGATTCCAATGAAGTATGAGATCACACGTGAAGCAGTACATACAGCCGGTATCACATGCATGTGACAAGGCCGGCAGGATTAATGCCACCAGTATGAGAGCAGCCTCTTTTAAAACGACAGAACTGCATTGTGTGTTTTCTTTAGCCTATTGTATAATACAGGGAGTTCAAAAAGTTCCTCTGCAGTGACCGAACGCTGAGCAAGTATCCTCCCAGAACATCTGTGCTGATATGACAACATAACTTTATTGACACGAAACAAGCTGTTGCAAAAGAGCCACTGGTGGCTCAGATTCCACACTGACTTTGGGGTTTATTCTGGTTCACTCTTTCTGGCAAATTCCTTCTCAAAAGGACAAAACCATGTGCACTGCAGGTGGGGCAGATGTAACATGTGCAGAGAGAGTTAGATTTGGGTGGGGTTTTACTTCAAAGTGAGATCTATATTGCAGTGTAAAAATAAAGCAGCCAGTATTTTCCCTGCACAGAAACATAATAACTCACCCAAATCTAACTCTCTCTGCACATGTTACATCTGCCCCACCTGAGTGCAGCATGGTTTTGTCCATTTAAGAAGGAATTTGCCAGAAGGAGTGAACCAGAATAACCCCCTTTGTCCCTCAAATGACGGATCTGCAGCCAGGAACCCACTCACTGAGGAAGGGACTTTCTGAACTCCCTGTATAATTATATAACATGTTCTGTGTGAAATATATAAAGTACGGAGATTCTGAATTACACATATACCAAAATGTAAATGGTCTACAGTATCCACCCAGTTCGTTACCTTCTCAGCAGTCCTGTTCCATACAGTCACTGTGTGCCCCATCTTCAGCAGGTTGGACACTATCCCACTTCCCATTAGCCCTAAGCCGAGGAAACCGATCCTAACCAAAGGAGAGAAGACAGGATATAACACAGACCTCTCTCTATAACGGCTCCGCAGCACGTTTCCAGCTATCTACCGCCATGACTGCCAAGTCTGCGCAGGGCTCTGGGCGTTAGCCTAGTACCATGTGACATGAGCAATTGTTTAGTTGCAGGGGACATACTTTTTGTCTGTGGGAGTGATGCTGCCGTTAATGGCTGTGCTGTCTGCTGCCTGGATGGACGTAGAGCCAGAGTCCTGGATATAGAAAGAGCATTGTTACCAATACACATCAGACGGGACTGGTACTACTTTAGAAGCCTACAATGACATATGCAAAAGGGGGGTGGGGGTACTCACCTCCTCGGACACTTTCAGCCGCTTGCTGATTGCTTGGTACGTGACACTGGGCTGAATACAAGAGTCATAATTAGGGACAGGTAAAATATGATCTTCCAAACCACACCCCACTGACCACCTGCAGCGTGATGGAACAATTTGGTTTCATTGAATTACTTCCAAGTTTTACAACCAAATGCAACGTATTAGTCATAATGGCCATTAACAATTGGATAGGCTTTCAATCTCTCACACACACACACACACACACACACACACACACACACACCCTCCTCTCTTATGTAGATATAGCTGCAGAAGAAGTATAGCTTTTGCTTCAGAGGGCATTTCCTTTCAACTATGTATGGGTGTGGATAATGGTGAAAAAGCAGATACTGCAGTCATTTGAGACGCTGAGAGGTCACTGGCCGCCAGTTACTGTATATTCGGTTATCACTACCATAACCTGTGAGGACAGCATGGGGTATTTTGGTGAGGATTACTGCAGGTTTTGTCCATGTAGATTATTCGGGTGCACAGGATTAAATATACTCTTATTACACACACACACACACACTACACTTTCTCTTTAATCACCAGACAGAAATACATTAGATCAGCAGAAAGTTGGAAAGAAGAATACAGGACTAAGCAGAAGTGGTGTAACAGTCCCAGCTTAAGGACGCTTGGCCTATGGAGGGGGGATGGACGGCAACCCCACCACATAACAGCAGGAAGCTCTATGGACACTAGACTTCCTGCTGGTGTTATCATGTATCATGCTGCGGTTGGCCAAAAATGATAGCACGTACAGCACTTGTTGTACAATAAGCTCTGAGACCGTTTGTCACAGCGATCAATGTCTGCCCCTGTCTGACAACTGTGGCTTAGCAGTGATCACTGGACCATTACACCAACAGTTAATAAACACTCTGCTGATCTGGACAAAACCGAACCGGTGTGATAAAATGTCCGATTCTGTATAGTTATACTAAATACTCCTAGGAGAAGTGAATCTGTCAAAATAGGTGTGAAAATTGGCAAGCAAACATCATTATTCATCAAAATGACCTGTAATGTTACCTTCTACATGCATATTTTTTTTTTACACTTTATTTGAATGTATATAACAAATGTGAGCGATGCTGGTATTTAGCTGATATTTTGCGCATCTCAAAGGGTTACAGGCCTTTTCTATCAAACGCATGGTCTTTTATTTTAAGAAAAAAGGGAAGAACAGTGCCCATCTAAAAAGGGCTCTCTGGATAAAACCACCCCACACAGTTTGTTTTGTGTTTGACCAGAGGAGGGAGCTAGAGCAATTCTAGTACCTTTTTCAGCACCATCTCCGTGCCTAGTGTTCTGTGACTGTGCATCAGCCAGCTGTCACCTGCTGTATCTTCCTGCAGTGGGAAACAAAATCACATTGATCAGGCTACCGGTTACCATCACCGCGAGGAATCACTACAGTACATAGAGACCAGTCGCCTAGGACCCGCAACATACAGATGTGCTGAGCGCAGTAAGAAAGGCGGAACCAGCTGAAGAGTGAGATTCCCCCTCACCTGCTCCGGCCAGGATGGCAAGCTCTTCATAGTAACCTCTTGTAGCACTGCCCCCTAACCCCATAAGGTTTATACAAATATATAGCATATATATCTCCAACAGAAGAGACTCTCATGCCTTTATTGCAGCATTGAGCTCATGTAGAACGCAAGCCTTTCCTCAATCAGCTAGTACACCACTGGCCAGATCTGGGCACACAGACAGGAACGCATGCAAACTCTCTGGGCTGCATGCAGAAGTGTAATGGCGACCTGGATCCCCTTGGTACAGACGGTCAGTGGCATTTGTACACATTGCGACTGGACTAGAACATTAGCGCCTTTATAAGGCATCTCTAGGACTACATTACAGTCCGGTTCTTAAAAAG
Source organism: Crinia signifera (assembly GCF_055691185.1). Lineage (NCBI taxonomy): Eukaryota > Metazoa > Chordata > Amphibia > Anura > Myobatrachidae > Crinia > Crinia signifera. Next base: position 28,560,597 of record NC_139223.1, on the reverse strand, counting down.
GCACTGACAAGATGGAACTGTAAGGGAACTAATAATAAATCTTAATACTTGAAGCAGTCTTAACATCTCAGAATGTATGGACCCCGATATCTGTGCTTCTCTCCCACTGGGCAGGAGTGATGTCCATTGGAGGTCACTGGGATTGACGGAAGTAAAACAATTGGTTGCATCCATGTAATCTGATGTCATATCAGGAAGCTGACAACAGTGGGTTTAAGGTTCAAGAACGGCAAATGCCGTTTCCAGACGAACAGCCCGGAGTAGTGTGACGGTAACAGTTTCAACATGGATGGGTCTCAGCGCAGCCACCTGGGTGTTCCGTGGCACAAGTCCAAACATGCCACGAAAAGCGTCCCCCTGTGATGTTGGGAGAAGCTTTGGAAACATATGTAGTTGTCATGCTGGAGTTGGTTTAGTAAAATACCGGCATCTCAACTAATGTGGGCAGACTGGCGCCGGAACTCAAACAGACTGCTGGCATTGAAATCCCAACTGCTGAGTAACCATGGTAGGCACGGGTGGTGGGGCAACGAGGACTTATGCGGGGTACACACAAGGACAACCCGCTCACGATGACTCGGGAGGGGGGGGGTCGTTTCATGACCAGCTCACGATGTGCACCGGGAGCGGGTCCGATCCGATGATGACCCACACCCGGGAGTATGGTCGTTCTTCAGATCCTACCTGCTGCAGGTAGGATCTGAATAACGACCGACCGACCCGCGGGGCCACGCATCGGATCAGTATCAGTCCACACAAGGACCCAATCACCACACAATCTACATCCAATCGGTCAGAATTGGATCTAGATCGATGGGATCAGACCCTTGTCGTCCTGTTGTGTTACCCAGCATAAGGGCTAGGATGTGTGTGTGTGTGGGGGGGGGGGGGGGGGCGCGCCACTTGGAAGGGGGTGTGGTGTACGGGCGGTTAGTGTCAGGGGTGGGAAGGGAGAGTTGGGTATAATTTCCTGCCAGGATTCCCTCCTTCGGGATGCCAGTGTCTGTATCATGACCACCGATCATCCTGATGTATCCCATGTGAGAGGTGAGCTCTTAATCTAGCACCATCTTCCCACAAATAAGTACTGGATTGAACACCTCCCATAGCGTTTAATGCAGCGGTTGTCTGGCTGGCCACGGTTTAGTGGTAAGAGATCTTAGCCAATCACACAGGGCCATCAGTACTTTGTGCACACAGATCCTGATATCTTTGTACAGTGAGCAAGAACGGCCCTTCCTTTAGGGTTAGACAAGAAACCACATACAGGAAATAAAGTGTCAATCATACTGGCCCCTCCCCCCAAAAAAAGTAAGAAAATAAAATCAAAATGGACTGGTTTTGTTTTGGGTACACGTACACATTCCCATGGGGTGTCTTCCACAACCTCCTGCAAAAGTAACTGATCATATTTCTATGGGCGTTGGGCTTCTGACACCAAGTGCAGTGAGGCTATGGCTGCTAGCCATGACAGGTGAATAATTAGATGGTTACTGTGCGCAGACGCAGCCAGAGAATCGCACACAAGCCGAGCTGGAGGAAACAGCAGTACAGAAGCTCACAGGGAAGGCGGGGTGGGGGCTTGGGGTAAAGGTCAGTAAATTATGGGGTCAGGGAGCTTGGCTAAAGTACTCTCCGGGAATAGAGGGGGGTGGGGCGGCTAAAGGTGAGTTAAGTGTGTGTGGGGTTGTCAGGAAGCCTCCCAGATGCACACATAGGGAAGGGGGTGAGCTAAAGTTTAGTAAATAACATCAGTCCCCAACTTCATCTTTATGATCAATTCAACTTTTTCGGATATCTTGACGGAATTGGATGGTCGATATCAGGACTTTCCGACACCCGATTGTTGGTGCTTTGAATACTAACAGTCAAAGCCGGTGAAAACAGCCAGGAATCAGACTGTCGGAACATCCTGACAGTCGGAATCCCAGATTGAATACACCACTAAAGCAGGTATGGATACATGTTACAGGTCTCACAGTGCAGTCATAAAACTTACAATATATAAATATATATGAATGTATATGAATGTATTTAGCTATTTATCAATGTTGCCTATTCTATGCTTCCAGCCATCACCAGGATATGCGCTCTATAACAGAGGTGGAGAGCAGCCGGCGCACCTCTCACACCCAGCTATAACGTAGAACTGGCCCATCAGCCAATAGCACGGGAGCAGTCAGCTGCAGCGTTTACAGGGAGAGCTGCGTTCTCAGTGACTATGAGGCAGACCAGTAATGTCAGGCACACACCCTGCTGTATTGGAACCTCAGGCCATATTCTTCGGTCAGCCTGTAACCCAATCACCCAAACTGTAGTGTGATAACACAGAGGCATAACTGGCAGTGGAGAACCACCTTTCAGTAACCAACATTCGGGGGGGGACCTATTCTGATGGCACATTCCTGGAATGGAGCGGTCAGATGCTAAAAGCACAGAGGTCCAGACATGGCCTCAGGTCTGCTCTTGCATGCTTGCGTGGCCTACCTTCTCGGTCTGGCTGAGCAGGAAGTGCTGGAAGTGAGGGTCATCCCGGGAACGCTGCAACCGAACAGAGAGAGAAACTGAGATGCTTCCCTCTATAGCAGGACAACACTTTTACCACAGCACCAGGGTGAGAGGAGCCAGGAGCTTCCACCAGACAGGAGGGACCGGGGAGCACCGCTCTAGTGTACACGCACCGTCTGCACCAGGACTTGGAGATCTAGTTCTGTAATAGGACTGTGGAACACACAGGCAGCCAGGATAGCGGTGACTGATGTGAGCAGGTAATATGCTCTGCACAGCACCGCGTACAATGTGATGGAAGAAGGTACAGCACTGCGTACAATGTGATGGAAGGTAGCACTGAGCAGTAAACGGTAAGCTGCTCAGTACAGTGTATCCCCATTATGGCAGAGCTGGCCAGTCACCGCACGCATTCCATCCTCTCACATTAAACATTTCCTGTATGTAATAAATGTATGTGGGTCAGGGGTTCCCAAAGTCTGTCCACAAGGCACCCTAAGTGATTTACTGATTCTGGGAGTTTTACTGAAGATTGGATGTTGCCAGCGGCGGACCCAGAGGTGGGGCTGCAGCAAAGTCCAAAACCCACTGCCAGTGAGTCCGTGTGGAATGGCAGTTGCTGTACCCTCCCCTATTTGAACTGGGTACTTGTTTAGTTTCACGGCGGCAGATAAATCGCTTCCCCTTGCGGGGCTCGCTGGGCTCGGCACAGAATACATGTAAAGTAATCCGCGTCCGCTCGCCACACTATATAAAATCAACTCCATGCGTAGTGGATAGTGGGGTTATGAACAGGTACAAAATCGCATGCAATATAGCTGCCGCTGTGAAACTAAGTACCTTGAACTGTACTGCAGCCCCTGCCCTCTGGATGTTGCTATGGGCAACCAATCAGAATCTACTTATTTATAACATTCTAGAAGATAATAGATATAATCTGATTGGTTGCCCATAGCAACATCCCATCTTCTGTTGAACTCCTATCTTTCTAAATAAACACCTAACAGTCCAGGTTTTCATGCTGTTACCCTACTGAGCTTAGTTATAGATAGTGTTCCCTCTAGGCTGTTTTAGAGGGGCGCTACGCCATGCCCGATTTTTAAAGTGCAAAACGCACCCTGCCCCTCTAGCAGTGCCCCGCTAAAAGAGCCTGCCTCTGACCCCGCCGGTGTGACTGGTGAAGCCCAGCACCGCTGTAGATGGCGATGCCCGGTGCTTCCCCGGCAGTGCAGAGACCGCGGAGGGGCCGGGCCCGCCCCCTTTAGTGACAGCGCGGCCCTTTTGTAACATTGGCGGCCCGGGACCGCCCACAACAGTGACGTCGGTGGGCCCGGTCCACCCCCCTTACGCTGCCCCCGTGCAGCAGCCGTCTGCCCACCCGCCACTGTTCCTAGAAGGAACACCAAAGGCCCCCATACACCAAGGCGATTTGGTCCGATTTTGGCCGATTGCGACCAATCGGCCTGTTACATCGGACCAAATTGTCCCTCCCTGACATGCCGTCGGGTCCGATGCGCGGTGCCGTGCGCATTGGACCCGACCACCTGTTCCTCCTGGCTGTGAGGCTAGCGGGAAGCAGGGACGCATGCGATCCATCACAACGGCTCGCAGGCTGTCCGTACACTGCTGCGAGACATCGCAGGCAGTGTATGGGCACCTTAACAGATATAGGAGTTTGAGTGAGGTATTAAGTCACCTGTGCTCAAGCATGAGTTTCCTTAAAATTTAGACTGTAAGGGCATCTTTAGGATACGGTTAGGGAACCTCCCATGTGGGCTAAACCAGTGTCTATGACAATGCAGTGTCAACCAATATACCGACCACATTGTACAGACGTGTCCTTATTTCCCAGACACACAGGCACACGCGCACCAGGGCAAGCTTGTATGTCCATGGACGCAAAGCCAGACCAAGAACTTCTAGAGATTATAGTTATCTACAGAAGCAGCACTGCTTGCTAGGGATACGAATCACCTCCAGCACACCAGGTGTCCTCGGGTCTTAGTGAGTTTGTGGGCTGCGTATTTATACACTTTGGTTCAGCATGCAAAATGGCCGCCACCAGTGTGTATGGAGACCGGTGCAGCTAAGCAGAAGGCAAAGCACATGAACGTCTAAGCACACCGTCTCCTTACCCGGTGTAACGCTTACATAGCGATATTCTGAATACAAAGAGAAGTGCAGCCAATGTGTCCAGTAAGATACAGGTAGTGGAGCAAAACCCAAACACCACAGGATGGGAGGACACCGTGGGGCAGCTGTATCAAGCCATGGGCAAGTACACATGGTGAGCGATAGTGGACCCCCATCTTCCAGGAAAGACATAATGCACGTTAGGGGTGAGGATTACATAGTGCTCCACACTGACCTTGCCTAGAAGACAGGACCCAAATGGTATCAGGAACACGCGTCACACCACAGTACGATCCCCCCCAAGTGCTGAGGGTTATAGTTTCTTACAAAGGCATGCAGGAAACATGATGAAGGGCAACCTGCCAGCCTCCAGTACCCAGTAGTCTAATCACTGACAATACTGCTCTGTTCTATGGACTCCTCACAAGACATACTGTACCAAACCTGACTGACATCACTTCCTGATCTCCTCCTGCAGCCATGCCAACCATAAGCCCAACATCTCTATCCATGACCATACCATCAGTCATATCTAATCGCTTTCAGTGTTCTCTGCATCCACCACCTCTATCAGATGGAGACTACAAGGCTCAACCAATAGCCAATCGAAGTTCCCAACCTGACATCTGTGTTTGTTACCATAAATAATTATTCCACCATCTTCCACAGGCAGATATCTTAACATTCTCTGCTTGTGGTATTGGAGAACTCGATTATGCTATTATCATCCTATGGCAGAGACCCCCATTCCCCCTCCAGATTTGCTGGCTTCTCACCTGCCCAGGTGGTCCAAGGCATAGCAGAAGGACCACTCAACATGGTCCAATAGGGACAATGTTAACTGTGTGCATGCACAGCTTGATTGGTTAAGAGACCCAGGGCCGCCTTACCCAGGATAAACCATGAGTGTGTACCACCGGACTGTCAGAGGGAGCGCCAAACCTTACTTAATTCTCTGGCTGTTCTCGTCTCCAGTGTCTCCAACCTGAAACCCTCTGCCCAATAGTTAGGGCCAATGGGAAATAGCCAACACTACCCAGGAAGGGTGCCCTCACATACCCAGAAGTAGGCAGTTCCAGGCGTTTGTGTAGGAGCAGCGAGTTACCCGCCCACCCACTTAGCAGTGGGAGGACTCTAACAGGTGGGTACTGATATGAGGGAATCCCTAGGGATGTATGACCAGAATCTGTGATCGCCCCTCTATATAATAAAGCAGGCCACTGGTTCCAGGCCAGTAACTGCAGAGCCCTACCACCTCCCTATTCCCTCTCTGTTCAGTATTAATTGATCAGGGTGTTCGTTCCCCAATGTGAAGTGCGGTGCTATATAATGAATATGGTCGGGGTGTGTCACTTCCCAGGTGTTTCCTTCTTGTCCGCTACCTGTATCTCTTACAATAATGGGCAGGAGCATATCACCTGGAGCCACAAGCTAGGCAATGTCCCCCAGCCAGTTGTCCGGTTACTATCCGTGATGCACACTACTGCGCGCCTTAGTCCACCAACACCGTGACAGACAGAATCAGGAGTTACTATGGGCGCAGTACCTACTCTTACCTCACTTGTGGGCGGGGGCCAGCTGAAGCGGGACACTGTTTTCATTGCCAGCTTCTTCAGGGAACTCGGCTGTGGGGAGGTGGTGTCCTAAAAAACCCCAGAATGCAGAACATTAGCCACAGTCACCTCTGTATTCCAGACTCCATGTGTGTAAAATGTGCAGGTCTTCATTAACTTATCAATATAATCCCCCAATACATACAGATATGGCAACAGCTCAGTCACATCACTATATCAGCGTTATACCGGGGGTCATACCGTTATCAGTCACACCACTATATCAGCGTTATACCGGGGGTCATACCGTTATCAGTCCCATCACTATATCAGTGTTATACCGGGGGTCATACCGTTATCAGTCACATCGCTATATCAGTGTAATACCGGGGGTCATACCGTTATCAGTCACGACGCTATATCAGCGTAATACCGGGGGTCATACCGTTATCAGTCACATCACTATATCAGCGTTATACCAGGGGTCATACCGTTATCAGTCACATCACTATATCAGCGTTATACCGGGGGTCATACCGTTATCAGTCCCGTCACTATATCAGCGTTATACCGGGGGTCATACCGTTATCAGTCACATCACTATATCAGCGTTATACCGGGGGTCATACCGTTATCAGTCCCGTCACTATATCAGTGTTATACCGGGGGTCATACCGTTATCAGTCACATCACTATATCAGCGTAATACCGGGGGGTCATACCGTTATCAGTCACATCACTATATCAGCGTTATACCGGGGGTCATACCGTTATCAGTCACATCACTATATCAGCGTTATACCGGGGGTCATACCGTTATCAGTCCCATCACTATATCAGTGTTATACCGGGGGTCATACCGTTATCAGTCACATCACTATATCAGCGTTATACCGGGGGTCATACCGTTATCAGTCCCATCACTATATCAGCGTTATACCGGGGGTCATACCGTTATCAGTCACATTACTATATCAGCGTTATACCGGGGGTCATACCGTTATCAGTCACGTCACTATATCAGCGTAATACCGGGGGTCATACCGTTATCAGTCCCGTCACTATATCAGCGTTATACCGGGGGTCATACCGTTATCAGTCCCGTCACTATATCAGCGTAATACCGGGGGTCATACCGTTATCAGTCACGTCACTATATCAGCGTTTTACCGGGGGTCATACCGTTATCAGTCCCGTCACTATATCAGCGTTATACCGGGGGTCATACCGTTATCAGTCACGTCACTATATCAGCGTAATACCGGGGGTCATACCGTTATCAGTCCCGTCACTATATCAGCGTTATACCGGGGGTCATACCGTTATCAGTCCCGTCACTATATCAGCGTAATACCGGGGGTCATACCGTTATCAGTCCCGTCACTATATCAGCGTTTTACCGGGGGTCATACCGTTATCAGTCACGTCACTATATCAGCGTAATACCGGGGGTCATACCGTTATCAGTCCCATCACTATATTAGCGTAATACCGGGGATCATACCGTTATCAGTCCCATCACTATATCAGCGTTATACCGGGGGGTCATACCGTTGTCACATCACTATATCAGCGTAATACCGGGGGTCATACCGTTATCAGTCCCATCACTATATCAGCGTTATACCGGGGGTCATACCGTTATCAGTCACATCACTATATCAGTGTTATACCGGGGGTCATACCGTTATCAGTCACATCACTATATCAGCGTTATACCGGGGGTCATACCGTTATCAGTCACATCACTATATCAGCGTTATACCGGGGGTCATACCGTTATCAGTCCCATCACTATATCAGTGTTATACCATTATCAGTGACATCAATATACATACACATATATACATACCGGGGATCACACTTATCAGTCAGAGGCATATACCACACACAGACTATAATATACCAGTGTGTACAAATTACTTCCTGCTTTGTACACGAACAGCCCGCGTTCCAATTGTCTATAAGACATTCTATGTTCTGATCATCGGATTCAGACAGCGTCAGGTGAGAGATCCCCTAGGTTACCAACCACAGTCACATTCCTGGTGCAGACGCTCTCACAAAGATCTTTTTTCCAGTTGCGGCATTTGGAGGAACAGACATATGCACTAGGAATCTTACTTTATTTGAAGCAATGTGCATCCATATGCATACACATGGGGCCGCGCCAGCTGCTGTAACCCAGCAAAGTTATCTCATTAACATCTTGTGTATTGGGCCCCATACAGGTGGATTGACGGTGCTGGCAGAAGAGGATTGCACACGCTGGTGTCATTTCCAGTGGTTTTACCAATGGACAGATTGAGAGCCCATTATAATTTAGGATGAAAATTGCGTTCGGCTTCTACTAAATTGCCACACAGAACAAGGAGAATGCAGATGTGCGCCTCTAAATAGGAAACCCTTCTCACCTGCAACAGAACACCCAGGCCTCGGTACTCCCATGTAATTACTGCCAAATATATGGGCCCACCAACGGCGACCAGATGACCTCATCTGCTGGGTCCCTAACACTTGTATTGCGTGTTACAATAGGATGCCCCTGAGCAGCCACACCACCCCAACCCCGGGGCACACATTGCATCAATTCTTTATAACAAAACTCTCACTAGTGTGAGGTCTTGTGTCGGCCTGGGAAGTCTCAGGCTCTGAACTTGAACCTTCAGTGTTAGAAACCTTCCAGATGAGGTCACCTTGCCAAAATGACCAATAAGCACCTCAATGTTACTCTATATTATAATCACTCTGATTCGCAGTGCTTATTAATCAGTGTGCACCTGCATGGTCTCTTCTTATCTGTGCGGAACTACAAGTCTCAGCATAGTAGCGCCTCTCATCAGTATTAGTGTGCAGTCCAAGGCTTACCCCCCATATATTGAAGTACCCAAATTACACAAAGCTGATCACAACTGACAAGACTGAATGCAACAAGACATGGCAGCGGGCGTTACATAATTACCAATAGGAAGGAACCATACAGGTTTAGTGACCACACCCATATCCTAAAACATTATCTGTTGTCTCCATCTACTGGAAGTCTCGGGAGTTACACACCTTGTCCTCCTTGGGCGGCCTTCCACGTTTGCGTGGACTCTGATCATTGGGCTTCTTCTGGGCCTTCTTAGTGCCAGGGGTTGAGGCCTTCTTGCGTTCCCCGGTGGCCTTCTTAGTCTTCCCTTCCCCTTTCTTGCCTTTGTCATCACCGGCATTCTGTGACATGGTAGAGAGAAACATTGGCTGTCACCGGGTTCCATAGTAACAGAGAGAAACCGTGACCAATGCTACATCAAGGATATGGACACAAAGACCAAGTCATTTCCGGAATATGCCTGCGCTATATAATGTTAATCATTGATTTCAGAAGCCCAGCACAATACACTCAAACACAGCTACATGAATAGCATAAATACACATTCTACCATAACATTAGAAATCCATTTGCTAGATTCACATTAAGTAGATGCACCAGACCTCAGAGTGCGGAGAAGTTGGCCATCAGCTTCTGAGTAGCATTTATCAGAAAACAATTGGCTTTTATGGGCACCTCCACACTTTCCACGGAACGATACATCTGACCCTAGGTAGGAGTAATTAGCCTGACGCTAAGCTAGCAATCCGATTGACATTAAAACTTAATGACTATTGCGATCAGGCATGAGAACTTATGGGTCCTACAATCGTAGCGATATACCAGGGTTCTCACCGGAGAACACACATCGCTGTGTGCTGAGCATTCTAGCATCGCTCAGAACACTCAGCGGGGTTGTTACATGTGTAGGACCCATTAGTCTATCTAGAGATGGATGGTAGTTTCTCTCTCACCAAGTGTTAGTACATCTCCCATGTCATATAGCCGGAGTATGAGGTTGGTTTTTCAAAAGCAAAAAGAAATCATAGAACAGTCCTATAATATTTCTGTAAGGTAGAATTATTTTCAATGTGAAGCCTTAACAAAGATGGAACACATCAATCCCATTTGGTATGGTCATGTATGTCCCCTCCACATTCCAGTCTCAAAGTGGGATTTAGGTCAAGGCGATCAGCTGTTTCCGGAAAAGCACACTGCATCAGCTTACCCCATAAAGGTGCCATTAGTCCTCCATGCCTGCACCTCATGTCCCCTGTCTCCCTCACCCTCTAGATTGTAAGCTCCTTGGAGCAGGGCCCTCTTCCACAGTCTTCTCTCGCACTTCAGTTACAGCTCTCTGGAACTCAGTTTTCATGAATTGTCTGGTGATAATACAGCAGCCAATCAGCTCATAACTGTCGAGTTACTGGCTGGTTTGAAAAAGGACAGGTGTGAGCTGATTGGCTGGCGTGTTATCACCAATTTATCACTACCCGGGCTTAACACATCTGCCCCTCAGTTAATGCTATGTTTAGTTCGGTGTCCTCTGGATTGTTCTGACGTATGGCTTATATTTGGTGCTGCCAACCACTTGTGGCACCTTATAAAGAGTATATAATAATAATCTACCAGCAGTACCGCAGGACAGCTAGCCTGTAGCGGGAGATCGTATTCTTGTGAAGGCTGATCATACCAGCCCAATATGGTCGATCAAAGGCCCGATTAGCAATGGAAGTTAATCAGGTAGGGGAGGTGGCAACCATTCACAGGAATATGGCATGGTGGAGAGAAGAGCCTAAAAGATTTTGCATGTACATAGGAGGATTAGATACTCATTTACTAAATGTAGTTGATCAGACATAGAAAAGCAGAGGTACATTGATTAATCCCTTTGTGTACATACAGTAGAAATAATCAAGAGTTCAGCCGAATCCCAAGGCTGCGAGGGTACATTATATTAATATAATAAAGACAGCTGCCAGCAATGCTGAATGGTACTCTGCGTGTCGCCTGGGGCCTTAGGTAGCATACTGCGATCACATCACATAAGAACATCTGCAACATAAAAAGCAACCTAGAACTTGGACAGGTCCCTAAACAAACATCCTGGACACTGCAAGCCGGTAGGATGGATGCATCACCCCAGTGATATCCTGTAAAATACACAGAGGATGCTGCCAGGAGTCCTGTTTAGCGGTGTAAGAGCAGCTGTGTGTAGGGAGGGAGCAGAGATCAAATACTCCTGTGACATGGAGGATAGAACGGTACTGTGTGTCCATCTATATATAGCAGCAGGCAAGGAGGCAATGGTTCTACACATTGGCAATATATAGAAACGATTATTCTGCAAAAAGAAAAATCCCGATCTGAGGGACAATGTATCTCAAGTATTGGTTGTAATGAAATATGGAGAAGGATTAAACTGCAAAATAACACCAGGAAAAATAAAATAACCCATGTTACATGAAGTGAAAAGATGGAAATGTTGGGTAAAGTTACCCAACATTTCTATATCCCACTTAAAACAGATCTCACTGGCTAGCGCCCTCCAGCAGTTTAAGAGAATACCCTGACTTCTTAGTTAACATACTGCTGTCATAGAGAAGACTTATGTAGGCCGCCCCTTAGTAATAACTGGTCTGTATAAGCCATTCCCTAAGACCGCTGCACAATGTAAGGCACAATCCCCAGCTGTATAAAATAGAATCTAATCTGGCAGAATTAGAAGCTATGGGATAATCACAAAGTGCATTTGGTAAAGCTGCGACCACATCACTGTGCAGCATGTCCCGCGCCTCTATAACTGGGTCTGTGTAACTGGGCCCTGCTGGTGGATGCTCGGCAAAGCCCTCATATAGGAGAGAAGGCAGCTGCATAAACATGGGATGTCACACACACACACAATAAATCCAGCGGTATGAAAGAAACCCATCTGCAAGACACATACATTGGAAGCCAGTCTGATCAGCTTGAAATAGAGACCTTGAGGGTTAATGGGTTAACATCTAATTTCCCAGTCTGTAATTAGAGAACACAAAAGCGCCTCGGAGTACTATTAAATTAAGGAACAGTACTCCATGTTCTGACTGCCAGTACCTCTGCCAACCTAATTCTTGGTTTCCTCCCACCCCAAACAAATTTAGTGGGCAGTATATTGCACCAATAGACATCAAATTCGGATTATTGAAGTGACTATGTCTGGAGTGGATATAGGTAGACTGGAAGAGAACCCGTATAAACCTGCATCCTATGCACAAGTATAAACATTCTATGGGCCAAGCTGATGCTGCTTTGTGGGTTGCGGCTGGATAAGCGGCATTAACATTCAGTGTAAGGGGGTAGTGTATGCCATCCGTTAGAGAAGATCTCTGGTTTATCAGTCTTTTAGAATCTGAAAATCAGTTCCAAAAACTGAAATATTCAGAAAATCGTGTTTTTTCTGAAAATAGGGGGGGGGGGGTCCCCGATGTCCAGTCCAAGAGGTGCATTGCGCCGGTGACATCACCAGCGCAATGCACCTCTGGGACCAGAGAAGCCGCTGATGAGGATACTGAAGGCCGTCATGGATGCCAGGGGACCATCAGGAGACCAGGTAAGTATGAAAAAAAAAATATTCCACAATCTGGAAAAACCAAGCATTTTGGATAAGGGATACTCAACCTGTAATAGGTTTGATGGCTGGAACAGATAATTGCCCAGTCTTATGTAGGGTACACACCAGGACGACCCGCTCACGATGCACATTGTGAGCGGGTCGTGGGCGGGTCGTCAGTGGCTCGTCCGACCCGCTCACGGTGACGCGGGGGGGGGGGGGGGGGGGGGGGGGGGGCACGACCCGCTCACGATGTGCACCGTGAGCGGGTCCGATCCGATGGCGACCCGCACCCGGCTGTATGGTCGTCATTGAGATCCTACCTGCAGCAGGTAGGATCTCAATAACGACCGACCGACCGACCCGCGGGACCGTGCATCGGTCCACACCAGGTCAGAAAAGGGCCCAATCACCACATAATCTACATCCAATTGGTCGGAATTGGATCTAGATTGAGGGGATCGGGCCCTAGTCGTCCTGGTGTGTACCCAGCATTATTAGGGGTTTATTTACCAAGACAGGAATTCTATTGAAGATGGGATGGGCAGTATTCAATTGTTTTTGACCAGCATTTAGCACGCTATCACTGGGGGTGGGGGGAATGAAATGCGCCAATGCATGGCTAAACCAGACCATAAGGAGCGCAGTTGTGGAACTAATCTCCCCAGCATGTCCTACCATAGTTGTTACTAGGGAAGTCTAAACTCATGGCTGAGCATTCTGGGATGTGTAGTTTCACAGCAGCTGGGACACACTAACATCTTCACAAACGGGTGTATTCATTACGGACAAAAACGTAGTGTGTCCCTAGTACTGGACTTCAGAAGCACTGGTTTAGAATAACCTCTCTATTTAAGAACCACATCCAAGAATGATCTCAGATTAAAGTGGGCTCAGTTAAATCGTGAGTCATCCTGACAAAAATACATGCGTCTGCTAAAATATAGTCTGGTCACCAGAAACCACACGTCCCCTAGCGGGAGCCACGTGTGTGGGTTCACCGATTATGGGGCAGATTTATTAAGCTTGGAGAAGAGATAAACTGGAGATAAAGCGGAGAAAAGGTAAAAGGAGATAATGCAGCAGCCAAATCAACTCCCAACTGTCTTTTTCAAAACACAGCTGATTGGCTGGTGCTTTATCTCCTTTTACCTTTTCTCCGCTTTATCTCCAGTTTATCTCTTCTCCAAGCTTAATAAATCTGCCCCTATATTACATGATGCAGCAGCTGGATGTGGAGGGAGAATAGTGTGCCTAGCACAGCGAGGCACCATGCACAAAGCATGGGTGAGTGCAGCATGCCATGCGCAAGGACGCAGCACACGTCAACGGTTTCCATGTCGATATTTGGGGGGGGGGGGGGGGGGGGGGGAAACCCTCATTTATTTATTTATTTATTTATTAACAGTTTCTTATATAGCGCATACATATTACGCAGCGCTTTACAGAGAATATTTGAACATTCACATCAGTCCCTGCCCCAGTGGAGCTTACAATCTATATTCCCTACCACATGTACATGCACACACAGACATTCTAGGGTTAATTTTTGTTGGAAGCCAATTAACCTATCTGTATATTTTTGGATTGTGGGAGGAAACCGGAGTACCCGGAGTAAACCCACGCAAGCACGGGGAGAATATACAAACTCCGCACAGTTAGAGCCATAGTGGGGATCGAACCCATGACCTCAGCGCTGTGAGGCAGTAATGCTAACCATTACACCATCCGTGCTGCCCATGTCAACCTTTTGACTTCTGACCTATCCATTGCCGACCTAATGCTTGTGTTGACCTTCAGAACTATTTCATGTGTCAACCAAATGCATGTGGACCTAATATGTGTCGATCCAATGACCGACACTCGCATCTGCTTGAAGAGGCAATTCCATTAGAAGCAAACTTTTTAATTACATAGCCTAAGCCCACGCTGCCACAGAATTGTCATGGGTGGGATTGCATTCCAAAAATGGCCACCGCAGCAGAGGAGACAGCCGCTAGAAGTGCAGGAGTACCTCTAGCATGACTTCTCACTGGCGGCGGCCATTTTTGGAGGGGCGCAAGGTCTCTGTAATACTCTCAGAGACTCTGCGCCTCCGCGGCAATAATTATTTTAATCACTACTAAAAAAAAAGACTAAAAAGGAAAAAACCCAATGCTATAATTACATGTAAAACCTCAGCAGTTGCTTAGAATTATCCTGGTTTGATTTATAATCAAATAATGCCCCAAAACTGAATTAAATAAACAGCTAAATGTATGGAATAGAAATAAAAAGTGCAAAAAGCAACAATGTTGCAAGAGTATCAGTTATATTACAATGGGGGCAGATGTGTGAAGCCTGGTGAAGTGATAAAGCAGCCGGTGATAACACAGCAGCCAATCAGCTCCTATCTGTCAAGTTACAGGCTGGGTTTGAAAAATGACAACTTTATCACTTCTCCAGAGTTCATATATCTGGCCCATCTTTCCAAGCAGCAGTAAGTAACTCCATAGCTGGGGAAACCGAATCCTATATTACATGGGCAGATAAGGAGACCATTCAAGCCACGCATGGCCAAGGATAAACCCGCCATCGGGGCAGCACACCCACAGCAAGACACTTACTGTCCGGCCATCCCTCACATCCCCATTCCAGCTTTATCCTACTGCTTGCACCCAAAGCCGATTGGATTCAGAGACTTAATAGTGATGAAGCAGCCGTGGGCCTCAATGATGCCCCATGTTGAACAGCTTCCTAAAATCCTCCTCCATACTCTATATTCAGTCATTATGTGGCCATTCTATGCGTACTGCAGTGCGCCCTAGTTTTCACACTATGCTCATGCGTGGATGTTGCATACTACTACATACTGGGCTAACCACCTCTTTACTTTACATGAAGGCCTCAGCAGGTTTGCAGTTCCAGCCAAGCTTCAGTGACATCATCCATCCCGCAGCTAGAACGCTAATGATCTGTCCTAAGTGTGCAGCGCATTCTCTACGGTGGTCACTGAATAGGCTTATATTTGTGACTCAAATTTTTTGCTTCCTGGATGCTCCTGGTTGCCATGGAGACAGCTTGTCACACCCACTTCTTACACACAATGCGCTAGTGTCTCATTGTTCAGACATGAAACTCCCTTATAAATCAATATATTTCTATAGACTTGGTTATCCACCAATGCATCGAAACACCCCAGGCACCCACCTGTTCCTTTGCCTGTTCCTTTGCCTTGACCTTCCTCATGTATTCCTCCACAGCATTGACTGCTTGCTGGAAGCGTTTCCCCTTGGTGGCCTTTAACATTTCTTCCTTGTGAGCATGGTATGGCTTCAGCTGCTCCACCTTGATCCAGGCGCTGCCGGGGGGGGGGACACACGCTGTAAGTTAGGCTGGTACAGGAGTTTTGGTCCTGGAGGAGGAGAGCTCTCCACAACATCGACTAAAACAGACTTGATCTTTACAATTAATTATTTACAGAAAATATTTATTCTACTGTAGGAAGCATCGGTCATACTTGCAATTAGATATTCGTAAGCTGCCATTTTAAACAGATACTGTAGCTCCACGTCCACTATATCCTAAACGCATACAGAAGTACAACCCACAAGATATCGTATGTCGCGTAGCAGAGCAAATCCAGTAAAATAAAATATGTGCCATAGAGTTTAGAATACTATACTAGGATATACAATGTAAAACAACAACTTTGGATTATTAAATCAGGCTGCAAGACCACTCTCCTATGTGCAGTACTACTTCCCTGTGAGCCTGGAGTTGTTTGTGTTTTTAGGAAAGTACTTACTGGTCCTCACTCCCAAAAAATTTCACAAACAAGGATTTTTTGCCAGTCGGCTTCTTTAGATCTTTGGGCGGGTTGACAATCTGCAGATTAAAAAAAAAAGTTGTAAGGTCATTTTTAGTAGGACACAGGATTTGTAATGGTCACCAGTAGGTTTACAAGCCGACTGCAGATAGCAGTAAGGAGGACACAGGATTTGTAATGGTCATCTATAGGTTTACAAGCCGACTACAGATAGCAGTAAGGAGGACACAGGATTTGTAATGGTCATCTATAGGTTTACAAGCCGACTACAGATAGCAGTAAGGAGGACACAGGATTTGTAATGGTCACCAGTAGGTTTACAAGATGAACACAGATAGCAGTAAGGAGGACACAGGATTTGTAATGGTCACCAGTAGGTTAACAAGATGAACACAGATAGCAGTAAGGAGGACACAGGATTTGTAATGGTCACCAGTAGGTTTACAAGATGAACACAGATAGCAGTAAGGAGGACACAGGATTTGTACTGGTCACCAGTAGGTGTACAAGCAGACTACAGATAGCAGTAAGGAGGACACAGGATTAGTACTGGTCACCAGTAGGTTTACAAGCCGACTACAGATAGCAGTAAGGAGGACACAGGATTAGTATAGGTCACCAGTAGGTTTACAAGCCGACTACAGATAGCAGTAAGGAGGACACAGGATTAGTACTGGTCACCAGTAGGTTTACAAGCCGACTACAGATAGCAGTAAGGAGGACACAGGATTAGTACTGGTCACCAGTAGGTTTACAAGCAGACTACAGATAGCAGTAAGGAGGACACAGGATTTGTACTGGTCACCAGTAGGTTTACAAGATGAATACAGATAGCAGTAAGGAGGACACAGGATTTGTACTGGTCACAAAGTGTAGAACAGAAATACATAAAATATGTCTGCTACACCTTATAGTTCATTCAATTTACCTCCCAATGCATACAGGGCAAGTGTATGTGTGTGTTGGGGATGGGGAGGGGGGAGATCCGGGTAAATCTGAACCTGCACATCTCTAATTATTCATTTCCTCATGTAAACAAGTCAGTATACAAAAAAGAAAAAACACGGAATTGAATCGTTCCTAATATTTTCTCCCTTCTAAATAATTTTCTTCGGTCAGTTATCTAGAGGGAGTGAGCTTATAGAAATGAAACGGGGAGACCAGTGACCATGTGTGAAACTGCCTGGAAAGCACCAGGAACTCACTACTGCTCACTTGTTCTGGCATGTGCCCCAATCTGCCCGCTGACACCGGCACTTGGCTAACTTATGGTTATGTTTGCATATTTACAATGATAACTTTCATCTACTCACCTTCCCAGGCCATGGGGGATATCGACCCAGCTTTCCCCTACAACACAAAACAGACAAGGATCACATAAGATACAATAACCAAATCCCGTGAAGAGTCCCCATATTACAGCACATACCCCCCCTAATCCCCACTGCATCTCTAAACGCTATCTGTTCTGGACATAGAGGATTACGACAGCAGAACTGGATATATAATAACTCATCCCATACACCCTGGTCATACAGCAGCTAGACGAGACTGTACAGTACTACAGACCCATAATCATAGCACTTAAAAGGCTGGCATGGCCAAACAGTGTTCTTCCAGCTGTTGTGAAACTACACATCCCAGCATACCTTGCCATAGTTTTAGCATTCCCTAATAGCAAAACAGTGCCAAGGCATGGTGGGACTTGTAGTTTCAGCTGGAGGGCCATAGTTTGACCATGCCTGAGTCTGAAGGCATTTACATAGCGATAAAGACTGAGTCCAATACTGACAGATTTAGGCGAATATCATATACAGATGAGATCCCCAAGTAGCCTGGCTGATATCCTTCACCATAGGCACAAGTTGACTATTTCTGCAATGGAAGGACAGACCAGGCATTGCCCTGATTGTCAGCAGTAACCCCAACACTGAAACAAACCTGCAAAAGCTTTCACAGCCCAGGAAGGTTCCACGGTACTGAGCCACGAAGCTTCTCAGCAAGACACAGATATTAGTGACACAGCTCATATAATGTATTACCAGATAATTACAATAACATGGGACTAGCTCAGCAACTGCACAATGATACTAGGTAAGATGTCCATACAAACACATGTCATCATCTATCCCCCTAAAATGTGATTCAGAGACGAGGAATATCCACAGGATTACGTTATTTTATGTAATTACTAAAAACTTTTTTTTTTTAAGAAAAATAATCGGCCTCATTTCACCAGCAGTATGTGGCCTCATAATTTCCAAGTCAGACCCCAAACCACTGCACACAACGAGCGGATCCCTGCTGTCTGCGCTTACACACAGCTTGTAGCCATTCTGCTCATCTCTGGTGACAACCCACCACTTCCTGCTGCTGACAGGAACTTCATTTAGCGAAGCAGAAAAGTGCAAAAGCCAAGTCTCATCAACTGAATGATAAACCGTGTCATATATAAATAGCACATACAGAACAGGACCATCATTACAGATCACTAAAATCAGCACTCACTCTGACAGAAACTGATGACTGGAAGCCTGGAAATACACCGTACATTAGATATTAAGATGACCACAGCCCATCGTGTAATGTGCACTCAGTTCATGTTCCGAGGGGTCTCCTGGGCAGAAAACTTTGTAGGTCATTCCAGAGGTTTTCAGTGAGACGAAGGTCTGGGCTTTTCCCAGGGGCAGATTCAGTTTGTTGCAGAAGCTGACAGCTTCCACACATTAACTACAAAACTTAGAACCTGCCCTCAGGAAACAGAGCAGTCATAATGTGTTGGCCGCTAAGTGAATCTGCCCCCAAGATTTTCGTTCCCTTCAAAATTCCGTGAATGGCTTGGGAGTGGCGTTCTGGATCATTACCATTTCAGAGTGTTAGATTCGGGTCATCTTCAGCTTTCACGCCAAAATACCTCACGACGGTCATTGCTGGCAGGTACATACTGTAGCCTGAAGTTTGGCTTTACAGCACTACATACAATCTCAATAAGAGTGTGTGGACTTAACACTTGTGTAAACATAACCGGGTCAGAGTTGTCAGAGGGCCGGGACTTCAACCGAGTATAGACATATTTTTAAAGCAGCAGTCATTTACAAGGCCAAGCCCAGATGGTTCTGCCTTGAAAAGGATTGCCACTTAAAAAACTTGCACCACAGAATAACAATTGGCATGTTGTATTGACTATTGTCAGAATTGGGAATGTTGACATTATAGATTTAGAGCTAAAACTTTAGAAAAGGGTCTTGTCAAAGGGATGCGGTCAATTTCGCGGCGGGATTCCCGACCGCCGAAATCCAGAAACTTTCTCCCTCCGTGGGTGTCCACGACACTCACAGAGGGAGAATAAATTAGCGTGCTGAGCGTAGCGAGGCACCGGGACCGCTGCGTGGCGAGCCCTCAAGGGGGGGGGGGGGCGACCCACATCCCCCCTTGTTGGGATTTTGACCGCCGGGATTCCATACCGAATCCTTGTCGACATGCAACGGCTGAACCACCTAGCAACACATGCAGGGGATGAAGACATTTGGCACTGGGCTGGATTGCAGGGTTAGTGTATGACACAAACGAGCAGTGAGATCCTGTGGGTCCAGAACCCAAAGTGGGTCCCAACCTGCTCAGCATGGGGTTGCGACTCCATGTTTCTGACCATCAGGCTGATGACTTTTTTAATCATTCAAGGAGTATGAAAAATCTGTTGAATTGTCTGTTATGTTAGACTCCTCCCATCATTTTATGCCTCCACAATGCTGCGATGTATGTGCTGTCTGCTGACTACACATGTGATGACTTTCTGCAGTAACTTGCTGGGGTCCTGTAATTATTTTTATTGTCTGATGGGGTCCCAGAGCAAAATAGTTTGAGGACCCCTGCTCTAGAGGGAGCATGTGCATCAGACTATACTTGTTGCACAGAACACACTTGGAAATCTAGCGTACTGATGCTTATCTACATCTTTGCATTAGTTGTAGTTCCACCAAAACGCTCCTTCACCGAACTTTGTCAATACCATGTTACAACCCAGTTCTGCCTCCAGTGGTGCATGTGGAGGTGCAATTTAAATGCACACGACCCTGCATAGCCTGTGCTTGTACGCCCCAGACCATGTGCAGATCAAAAACACGCTAGATACACCATCACAGCCCCTAGGTCGGCTTCCAATTGCATGGAAAAAAGTTGAAGTGTAACGTAAAAATATTGCTTACCTTGTGCTAGATTACAAAACACCTCAGGTTTACCTGCGGCGCACACGCACGGTCTCCCGCACACAGGCAACTGTATACAACAGATCTAGTCAGGTGTTCGTACCACTGGTCAATACAAAACTTTCTAATGTCAAAAACAAGTTAAGAAAGGTTCTTCCCATACGTCCGGACAGCACAAACACAGAAAGCTTCCTCCACCATGTTAGGCCACCACTGTAGTCGTCCCAGCTGCCACTTCATAACCAATTATGGCCCGTTTCAGGTGCCTAACACCATCTCCCTATTACAGATGCCACAAAATGACAAAACACAACACACTCCTGCTTGATCAGTTGAACTAGCCTAGCATAATAAGCAACCATCACCACTAAAAGTCCCAGATGCAGGAGCCCAGCTATAGCCCCCCCTCACATGATTTCCGCAATGCAGTACCCCTCCCCACATAATCCCCAACACAGGACACCTCTATAGCCACCAGATGATCTCCAATACCATACCCCCCCCCCCCCCCCCCCATATCCTCCTCACCAATACAGAGCCCCTCAATAAACCCCTCACACGATCCCCAATACAGGGCCCCTCTGTAATCCCATATACAGGACCCTGCTAAAGCCCCTCACATGTTCCCCAATGCAGGATCCATCTATAGCCCCCTCACGTGATCCCCAATGCAGGACCCACCTATAGCTACCTCACAGGAGCCATCTTCAGCCCCCTCACGTGATCCCCAATGCAGAAGCCCTATATAGCTCCCTAACGTAATTCCGATCCCATCCACAGTCCCCATCACATGGTCCCAACGCTGATCCCATACAGCCGCCCCATCAGACGAATCTCTGCAGGGTGCGCGTCGTGCACAGGGCGCCCCCGCCCCTCTCCGTGCTTAGCCAGGGATCAGTGTTGGTCACGGTCACCCCCAGGGATGAAACTTACCACACCAGATCTCCCTGTCGCAGACTCACTGTCGCCATCTTACCGACGCAGGCGGAGCGGGAGGAGGAGGAGGAGGTGGGAGGAAGGAGGATAGACGCGCGAAGGATGCTGGGAACAGGAACCCGCTCCCACCCCCCCTTTCCCTGACGCGCAGTGCGCGCTACCTGCGCCATACTCACGTGATAGCGTGCGCCAATCAGGCGCGTCCTTGGTGCTCAGAGCTCCACCAATGGATGAAGGCAGCAAGGTACGTCGCGAAGGCCACACCCCCGGAGCGGCAGAGGAAGTCGCAGGTTGGCTGTCAGCGTCACGTGAGCAGGCGTGCGGCTGTCAGAGGCCACTTGCTGGCTGTGTTGTTGTTGTGCTGGGTAAAGGGGAGGGGGGAAGGAGTGAGGGACGAGTCTCTAACGTTCCTGTGGGACACGTGACCCCCTCCCGCCTCCGCTGAGTGACGTCTCCTGCTCCGTGCCCACACTCTGGCTGCAGCCAACGGAGAGCCGCGGACCGGTCACATCGATGATCGCGGTAAGAGAGCCGGGGGCGATGAGGGCGGGTGTGAGGTCATCAGAGTGGGGACAGTCGCCATCTGGGTGTATTGTCCGAGAGCACTTCCGGGTACTTGTCTCACCCCTCTGCTTGGACTCTAGTGGGCTGCTCCTCCCCCCCGTGATGACCGCAATGGAGCAACCCGCGGCTATAAAATGCGGACATACATAATTATACTCATACACATACTTACACTACAGTATATATACCTGTCCAATGCCCTCTGTATCATACCTGTGCTATGTGTAGTATATCTCATATACCCACTATATATATGTGTGCTGTATCTATGTTATGTATCATATTTATCCCATATACCTCCCTAGATATTTTATTCCTATACAGTGTGTGTATATACATAAAAGTAATGTGGAGGATCTAGACCAGGTTTTAGAGCAGTAGCAGAAGCCAGGTGTGTAATCAGCCGCACCTGGGTTTTCCTGATATAAAGGTTTCCAGGGCAGAGTGATCTTGCTGGTGGATTAGCTGCCCAAGCAAAAAAGAACAAAGTCTTCATCTGAGTCCCTGTGAGTGTGATCCTTGTACATAAATTAATAAGCAAAGCAGTTGAATACAGTAGAGGCATACTTGCCTACCCTCCCGGAATGGCCGGGAGTCTCCCGAAAATTGGGTCCCACTCCGGGAAGGTGGGCAAGGCTCCCGCATTCCCCCCAGAGCCTCCGCTCCCCCCCCCCAGTGCTGGGGAAAGAAGTGCCGTAAATCGCGGGGCGGGACTAAAATGACGCAAATTGCGTCTTTTTAGCGGACCTGCGAATCACAGCGTTTGCATGGATTGGTGGCGGGGCTTTGATACGGCAGCCTTGTCCCCGCCCCCGACCTGCACATTTTGTTGTCCTCTCCGGGCTTCTCCCGGAGAGGGACATTGAAAAGTCAGCAAGTATGAGTAGAGGACAGGTACAGGGTACATAACAATAGCTGTATCAGCAGAACACACTGGAATAAGTATCAGGGTATCATAGGATTTGGTGCCATCAAAGCTGGTTTAAGAGAAGAAAAAACACCCCAGGGAAAAGTGCTCACCGCGACTGTTCTTTATTTCAGGGTGCAATATTTAACTTAACTTCAATGAACTGACTTGGCTGCATTTGTATAATTTTGTTATACTAAAAGAACAGTCGCTGTGAGTGATACTGGTATTTTTATCGGACAGTTTGAGGATTGTTCACAGCAACATTAGCACTCAAAGGGTTAATCTTATCCTAGGAGTCTTTATTAGACCCTAAATTAGGTACTTTACTCATATAAATACAGATCTTACATCGATTGCACGGGCAGCAATCTTTTAACTCATTGGTTTTGTGGTCCCAGATTTAGTAGAAATTATTGATGTTATGGTTCTTGCCCTGCCCGATTTTTAAAGGGCAAAATGCGCCCTGCCCCTCTAGCAGCTCCCCACTAAAAGAGCCTGCCTCCGGCCCCTGCCGGTGTGCATGGGGAAGCCCAGTGCCGCCGTAGATGGCGAGGCCTGATGCTGCCCTGGCAGTGCAGAGACTTCGGAGGCGCCGGGCCCTACCCCTTTAATTACGGCAGTGGCCCGAGCATGCCCCTTTTGTGACATTGGTAGCCCGGGCACACCCATTCTGTGTTGTTGGCAGCCCAGGACCGCCCACAACAGTGACGTTGGCAGGCCCGGTCCCCCCCCTGTGCAGCAGTGCCCTGCCCACCACAAATCCTAGAAGGAACACTAATTATTCAGCATAGGGTCCAATTTTAAAACATAACAGTTTTTTCTTTAGGAACTGTTTTTTTTTTTATTATTATTATTATGCAGTCGGCTTTGTTCACGGTCCGTGGAAAGACAATATTCCTTATTCACAATTTCTCCATCTGAGGAGGACTTGTTTTAGTCAGCACTTTTGACAGACAGTCTGGCACATATGTCGAAAGATTCAGAGAAAGGAGTTATCCCCTGAGAAATATTGGAGGTGCACAAAAAAGAGCCAGTACTTTACGGTGCCCACACACTACAGCGATATTTTTTAGGAGGAATTATCGGACGATTTTTACCACAAATTGTTCGCAATCCGATGCTCACTCCCGCAGATCTTTAGCTGGATCTTTTGATCTTACCTGCTGCAGGGAAGGTCAGAAGCTGAAGATCTGTGGGACTCGGGTATTCGTGCGTTCAGGTATTTGGAAGTTGGGGCACTCAGTGGTTCGGTGGGTTTGTGCGCGTCTGGCTGTGTGCATGGTTGGGAGTCGGGCACGTTCGTCTCCTATACTCACAAGCCATAATTATCTTTCAGCAGGACAGCAACAATGCAGCATGATTGGAAGACCACACCCACCTGTGACTCCCCCAATAAAGGCCACGGGATAGTGGAATAAATACCTACAGCAGGCTGCTCTGTGGCGTGTATCCCAACTGGCAAATTCTCTCCGAATGCTTACTGACACATAGCTGAGGCAATGGCCATTATAAGCTGAACGCAGAGTCGTATCTGGGGGAGCATGGCAGAGTCTCGAAGGCTGCAACTCCCCTGTATGCCTTCATCAGCGCCTTTACACCCTTCTGCCCCAAAGAGGCACGCAAACAGCGATCAGGACTCCGAGTCATCCGTGGCTGCCACAGTCCGCATTGCCCTGTCCCTCTTTGAGCCAGATCAGAAGCGCTGCCCAGAATTCTGCTACCCAGATCTATTAAAGAACTTGCAAGGAAACAGCAAGAAGAGTCCATCCGGGGAGAAGGTAAGAGATTATGTATGGGCTGCTCACAGATCTCTGGTTTCCTCTCTGTCCCCTATTAAAAAAATTAAAATGCAAATGAATGTGGGCTGTGCATTAGGGGTAGTGCAGAACAGATAGCACAGCCATGAATGTGCAGTGGTCAGCGACCAGGTAGAAGAATATCCAGCCTGTTGCTGATGTCAAACACCCTCCCCCAAAATGCTTGGACACGCCTCCGTTTGCCTAGACACGCCTCACATTTTTCTGGCACGCCCACTAAACGTCTTGTTGCCACCCCCAGACGCTTACTTCCTGTCTATCACCTTTCAAATAGATAAAGTAGCAGGACTTCATCCCTGATTGCAGACCATGCACAGTTCATTTATAATTGGACGATGTGCGAATTCACATCCCTGCGATCAGGTCTGAATCAGCCCCCTTCTTCTGCTGCAGAAACTGTATTTGCAGTTGCTGCTATGACTTCGCTATTATTTGCTGTGTGTGGTTGCAAAAATGTGTTACATACGAAATGTCATAGGGGAGCTTTCAGTGTCATGGGTGCCTATTATTTTTGCTCATACCCTCCTGAGATGGGCAGCAGTAATCTTATGGGAGCCCAACACAGTACCCCCAGTATTCAGGGGTTTGGCTGCTTTACGCTCCTAAACCCAACGCACCTGGGCCTGACATGTGTGATAAGTAACAGGCGTCCAGCGGCAATATCACCTGAGAGCTGCGGCGCAAGAAAGCAATTGAATCGCAGCAGAGTTCTACCCGTTGCACTATGCAGGATCAGCAATTTATAGTGCGGTATTGATGTGTGTAGTGTCCTTTATGCAGCACACCCCGCTGTGCGGTCATGTGCATAGGCAAATGCAGGGGGGGTTTCTGGTTGCCCAGAAACCCCCCTCCTCTTGGCAAGTGGTTCAAATGATGACAGTAGCACTGGTATATGTATAACCTTTTCCTGACAACTTATTTATATTATTCAAACGTTTGATACATCCTATACTAAAGTATAGATATATACATATGGTGTTAAATATTATTGCGCCAATGTTCCAGTGGAAAATTTGTGGACTGCATTTGGAAACCCCCCTGTAGAAGTCCTGTGTTTGGCATATGTGTATTCGGGTTCAGGGGTAACCTGCCAGTAAACAGATGCAGACGAATCTCAACCGTTCTGCTCTTTTGCCTTTCAGCCTCAAAAGAAACCGTCCAACCTTTTTAATTATGAAGAAGCGGAGATGAAGGAGGTTGCAGATTTAGCACACAAGTTTGAGGAGAAATATGTAAGTGTTAATAGTTCATCAGGGTCTTTATATTGCTGCCTTTCCCGTAATGGGGCTGTTGGAAATCAGGGGGGGGGGGGGGGGGTGTTGGTGGATGTGCACAGACACATACGGCCAGCATATGTAAATGTTTGCATTTTCCTGTCCTATTCTGTGTGGCATGGGACTCTGTCAAACTAATTATGGCCGTCACAGCGGCTGGTGTACCATTAATGGGCCAAATGTGTTAAGCCTTAACAAGAGGAGGGTGGTTTATTCTAATCGGTCCCCCGCACGTTCGCATGGTGGACCGCTCGTTTGCGACTGCGCATAGGTTTTTATGTGTATGCGCAGCCGCTGTGAGCGCCCGCCCACATCGATCACACATAGAAGTCTGGGCGGCAGGGCGAAGAATTTGCACATGGGAGCGCCCAGCGTTTTATGTGCGTTCCCATGGTAATTCCCCCGATGGTGCGGGGGGGCGGGCAGCTGACGTAAGGGGTTGTCAGCTGCCCGCCCGCTTCCCGCACAGGGCACTTGCGGGTCTCAGAGCTGCGAGCGCTGAAGAAATCATTCCATGGTAGGCGACCCAAGGCTACGAATGGATGATTATGCAGATCTGACATTTGCATACCTGCGGGGGTAAGGGGGGGGGGCTTATGGGGGGGGCTCGCAAGGCTGCGAAATAACCAGAATAAGGACCTGAATCCCAGCTGCCACCCAAGGGGGAGAGCAGGTGTGCTGGGTCTCTCTGTATAATGTTGCAGAACACCTAAATGTTGCATATTCATAATGATAATGAAATTGTGATCCGTCTTTGTGTGATCTAGGAACAGGCAGAGATGGTATGATCTCATAGCATTTACATGGGTATTAATCACAAGGAAACCTAATAGTCTTCCACCCCAGGGAGACGGGTTCATTATGTGTCGTTAATAAGCAGAGGAGCTGTGTCTGCGCAGCCGAGAGACATCTGGGTACTCTGGGGGTGTTTGTTGTAACATGCAGGGAGGCCCGTGCTGCAGATATGCCCATTACAGTGTTCATATGGTCTTGTTACTGCTGGGATTACACTGAATAACCTACTTGCCTTATCGGGATTGGACGGGAAAACATCCATCAACTCTGTAGTGTGCAAACTCGTGCTGCATTTACCTGCCCTTCCAAGTGTGTTGCTTTCCAAGGAGCAATGTACGCACTCCTTGGATGGTCCTGCCTTCAGGTCTGTGCAGAATTGGATTCATTCATTTAACAAATCATTATTTTATGGTCTGCTTATAATGTACCAGAGCCAGTGGCTGCACCCCCCCCCCCAAAGCACTAATAATAGAAATAAATGTAAAATGACATGGCCCAGACATATTTGTTAACCTCCAGAGATATTTTGAGAAGGAGATAATAATTTCTACAAGTGTAGCTGGAAAATGACTTTTAAATGCATGCTTATTTAAAGTAGTGTTCATTCTAGCACCCGCCATCTTTGAAAACCCATGCAGTTCCTGTTCCTTGCCTGGGGTGTCGCTGTCTGCTGTGGTGTTCCTAGCACAGGTCTGGTTTGCATATCAGTGCTGAGATACAGACCACACTGTGCTAGAAGCACTACAGCAAATAGCGACACCCCAGGCAGGGAAGAGGAAGTGCATGGGTTTTCGAAGATAGCGGGTGCTAGAATGAACACTATAAAGTACTCGAACCCCCTATGCCTGCTGGCTGCTACATGAAGGGGCCGATTCAGGATCACTAGTTGTTATCCGAATTCAGCTCCAGTCCCAATGGTCGGGTTTTGAGCGTTTCTGCTTATGTACAAACCCCCGACAGCGAACGGCTTTGGTGAGTTACACACTCACCGGGCCATTCGCTGCAGGGAGGGGGGGCCAGGGGCGGACACAGGGCCGGATCAGTGGAACACCCATCATTGGATGGGCGTCGCCATAAAAACACTGGGCGTTTCCCTGAGAACGTGGGCGGCCCAATGCCCGTCAGGGATGGACGTCACAGGACATCAGTCGCTGCTTAGCGAGCGGTACTGAATTACCCCCTAAGTGTCTATAAAAACCATCTGACCCAGTGCTAATAACACGATTTGCTTTGGTGAATCTATAACGATAGAACCTGTCACACAGAGGTGCATTCTGGGTTATTTCCTGCGGTAACGTGTATATGTCCACAGGGGAACAAGAAGCTCTGCCGGGACCGCGTGCAGGACATGATCGACATGGGCTATGGGTACGATGAGTCCGACTCCTTCATCGACAACTCCGAGGCAGTAAGTTGTCAGCGCTGCGAGGCTGAGCCAGGTCTGGGTCAGGAGACAGAAATGTGACATGTAGCGTATCTTCCTATATCCCCTCATTCTCTCGCGCAGGTCGCGGTGCCGGCTGTGCAGAACATCGCACCCCCCCCTGATAGAATATGTTTAGAATCTTCCTTTATTGGTCCCTGAACATTTGTCTCCATGACTTTTGGGATTTGGAATAAGAGCTCCGACACACAAAGAGCTCAGGAATCCTAATCGGTCCCGGTGGATTTGGGGTGGGGGAGACCAAGAGAATATAGGTGTAATGCTTGTTAGAATGATTTAGGGAGGGGTGTATTGTGGCCCTTGCTATAGGTGTGACATGTCACCTAATCAATGGCTAATGTTTGGGGAGATTTATTTAATACGTTACCATCCACCTTGATCTGGTTTGGGAATGGTGATGTGTGCCGAACAAGGCACCTGGCCCGCAGCATGGCGAGCAGAGGCAGTGCACTGATTGGGGTCCACATTTCACTCATCAATGTTTTTTGTGTGAACCTTTTGTCACTGTTGACCTAATATCTTACACCCAAGACTGTACCGTATTCATCATATATCATTATAGTGCCCTGGCATTACCCCTGGTTCTCTGTGCCGGGTGTGTAGTGTCCTGGCATACCCCTGGTTCTCTTTGCCGGGTGTGTAGTGCCCTGGTGATACCTATGGCTCTCTGTGCCGGGTGTGTAGTGCCCTGGTGATACCCCTGGTTCTCTTTGCTGGGTGTGTAGTGCCCTGGTGATACCTATGGCTCTCTGTGCCGGATGTGTAGTGCCCTGGTTCTCTGTGCTGGGTGTGTAGTGCCCTGGTGATACCCCTGGTTCTCTGTGCTGGGTATGTAGTGCCCTGGCAATACCTGTAGTTTGCCTGTGTGGGGTGTGTAGTGCCTCAGTGACACCTCTATCTTGTTGTGTGAGGTGTGTAGTGCCCTGGCGATACCTATGGCTCTCTGTGCCGGGTGTGTAGTGCCCTGGTGATACCCCTGGTTCTCTGTGCTGGATGTGTAGTGCCCTGGTGATACCCCTGGTTCTCTGTGCTGGGTATGTAGTGCCCTGGCGATACCTGTAGTTTGCCTGTGTGGGGTGTGTAGTGCCCTGGTGATACCTGTAGTTTGCCTGTGTGGGGTGTGTAGTGCCTCAGTGACACCTGTATCTTGTTGTGTGAGGTGTGTAGTGCCTCCGTTATACCTTGTATGGGGTGTGACTGTGTGGTGCATCAGAGATACCTCTGTTTCCTAGTGTGAAGCAGGTAGGTCCCTGGTTCTGCCTTGGCTTTTTGTCTGGGTCACTTACGTCTCTGTATGTAGGGCACTAGGGCCTTGGTAACGCCTCCTGTTTTCACTGTGTGGGGCACCATGCCTCTGTGATACCTCGTGATCCTTGTATTCTGCACTAGGGCCTTGTTAATGCCCTTGTTCCTTTGTACGGAGCTCTAGGGATGCGTCTGGTTCCTCATGTAACATGCACAGGGCCTCCGTATTTCCCCCTGTGTTGATGTGTGGAGCATTGGGTGATGTAGAACCTCTATGATTCCTCTGGGGATACAGACATGTGGTGAACCTGGTTCCTAGCTATGTATTGGTTATCCGTTCAGCACACAGTGGCTGCCTCTTCTTCATGCAAGAAGCAGATCCACCATAGTAACATGGTACACCTGCATGCCAGTGTCTCCATAGTAACATGGTACACCTGCAGGCCAGTGTCTCCATAGTAACATGGTACACCTGCATGCCAGTGTCTCCATAGTAACATGGTACACCTGCAGGCCAGTGTCTCCATAGTAACATGGTACACCTGCATGCCAGTGTCTCCATAGTAACATGGTACACCTGCATGCCAGTGTCTCCATAGTAACATGGTACACCTGCATGCCAGTGTCTCCATAGTAACATGGTACACCTGCATGCCAGTGTCTCCATAGTAACATGGTACACCTGCATGCCAGTGTCTCCATAGTAACATGGTACACCTGCATGCCAGTGTCTCCATAGTAACATGGTACACCTGCATGCCAGTGTCTCCATAGTAACATGGTACACCTGCATGCCAGTGTCTCCATAGTAACATGGTACACCTGCATGCCAGTGTCTCCATAGTAACATGGTACACCTGCAGGCCAGTGTCTCCATAGTAACATGGTACACCTGCAGGCCAGTGTCTCCATAGTAACATGGTACACCTGCAGGCCAGTGTCTCCATAGTAACATGGTACACCTGCAGGCCAGTGTCTCCATAGTAACATGGTACACCTGCAGGCCAGTGTCTCCATAGTAACATGGTACACCTGCAGGCCAGTGTCTCCATAGTAACATGGTACAACTGCAGGCCAGTGTCTCCATAGTAACATGGTACACCTGCAGGCCAGTGTCTCCATAGTAACATGGTACACCTGCAGGCCAGTGTCTCCATAGTAACATGGTACACCTGCAGGCCAGTGTCTCCATAGTAACATGGTACACCTGCAGGCCAGTGTCTCCATAGTAACATGGTACACCTGCAGGCCAGTGTCTCCATAGTAACATGGTACACCTGCAGGCCAGTGTCTCCATAGTAACATGGTACACCTGCAGGCCAGTGTCTCCATAGTAACATGGTACACCTGCAGCCCAGTGTGAGAAGAGTCTCCTGCTGCTCTGCCTAAACTCTAATGCTCCCTCCCACCTTCCTCTCCTCAGTACGATGAACTTGTCCCAGCCTCCCTGACCACCAAGTACGGAGGATTTTATATCAATTCGGGGACATTGCAGTTCAGGCCGGCCTCTGATTCCGAGGACGAACTTGTCAAGAAGAAGAAAAAGAAATCACCCAAGGTAGAGTCACGCCGAGTGTCTCCATGGCTGGATGGCATTGCATTTGATGTTGTATCCTTGTGCATCTGTGTAAGACTAAAGTCGCGTACACACGGGGCGATTCTTCCACGCAATATTGACTACATCGCGCAAATCGCCTAGAAGGTTAGACAGAATCGCCCTGTGTGTACACATCGTGCGATAGCGATGCACGGCCCCTATCTCCCAGCCAAACAGATGATGCAGGCAACAAGGTCCTGTCTGCATTGGGGAAGGCCGGATGTACTTCGCTGTCTAATCTCTGATGGCTAATTACATTTTGCTTACACATGGGGCTCATTCCAAAGGGTGAGATGTAATAGGGTGTGTTGTTGTTTTTTTATTGGACCGCTAAAAAATCGCACCAAATTGCACATGTAATAGGGTGTATTACTAGCATAACTAGCCCCGGGCTCTTTGATCTGGTCCTGCTTTCCCAAATACTGGGTAAAAATTTACTTGTGTCCAAAAAATATGGGGTACAAAAAGAATAGGGGTCCCCCATATTTTGGAACCAGCAACGGGCTCCAACAGCAAGCAGTGTGATGCTGTTGGAGCCCGTCACATTAACCCCCTGGCTGGTCAGCCCTGGACAGGGTTCCTGGGGGAGCTGGGACCCCTTTTTAAAAAATAACATTGGGTTGTGCTGTGGAACAACAAGTGTCAGCAAGCCTCCCCCTCATGCAGGGACTTAGAGAACCACAAGTCCCAGCATGCAGGACATTAAAGGGCCTGCTGGGATTTGTAATCCAATGTTAAAAGAAAAACACACACACACCCAGAGCAGTAGAACTTTAATAACATACATGCATACACACATTCACACACGCATACACACATTCACACACGCATACACACATTCACACACACACACACGCATACATAGTCTCCCTCCCACACGCTCCCTCGCAGATCCGTCCCCTCGTCCAGTAGAAGTCCAGGGGTGGACGCCGCCCTGCTATAGTGAACTCCCGCCTTGCGAATTAATGTACTCTCTGTGCAAAGGGATGTGTACACCTAGCGTAGAATTCGCAGCCGAGCGAAAATGTCCAAAATCCTTTGTTACAGGGTCATCATCGGGTGATTTTTCCACTGGGCACCAGTAGTTGCAAGCTAGGAGTAGCCAGAGACGTACTCGGCGGCCTGGATGAATACAGGCATAACCGGCCTGGAGCTGACGTCACACAACCTCCCCTAAAATGCTTGGACACTCCCAGCGGTTTCCTAGGCAAGCCTGCGATTTTCTAGCCACTCCCAGTACACGGCTGGTTACCACCCCCCAGACGCCTACGTCCTGTCAGTCACCCTGCAAACGGCTAGCAAAAGAAAAAAGTTGCAGGCTGTCTGTGCTATCAGTCATTGCGCATGCATACCACGGGCCGCATGCATGCGCAGTGTATTGATAATCGTCCGCTGTGCATCTTCGCACATCAGCGATCAGGTCTGAATTGGGCCCTTTGGACCCATTTAAAACCAGTTCCTGTGGTGTTAACATGACTGCCCGGCGTCTCTGGTGCACTGTGAGCAGGGTTTTGCTGCGTTGCGGATCATGGTTTGCAGGCACTGGGTGTGTGAGGACCTGTAACTATTTGTTAGAACTGTACTAAAGCTTTGTCTGCTTCCTGTTGGCAGAAAATGAAGGAGCGAGGAGACAAAGCAAAGAAGAGAAAAAGAGAGGAGGACCGGAAAGGCAAGAAGAGCAAGCACCCAAAGCTGGGGTAAGACGAGTATCCCGCGCCTGATCCATCGCACATGGCCACCCGTCTGCCATATTGTTCTCTTCCAGCACTTTCCTGTTGGTTCAGTGACTATACAAACCACTTGTGACTTTGGGGGCGATTCGGCACCGCTAGCTGCGGGCCAAATTCACTCCTCCGTCGACTGTTTGGAGCATGCGCGAATATGCGCATGTGCAAACCCCAAAGCGGACAGCTTCGGTGAGCATCACATGCGTCGGGGCGTTCACTCCAGGAGGGGCGTGCAGGGGAACGTTTTATGGGCGTGCCCACAATTTAGCACACCCCCACTATCCACGTCACTCGTTCCGCGGCCACTCGCCACACTTCGAGGTGACATGGATAGTGGGGGGGGTGCTAAATCGCATCGCATTACATGGCATCGCATGCAATAAAATCGCATGCGATTTGCGTGCAAAGCGATCCATGGCCAGGGGTGCCGTGAAATTTAACAAGTACCATCGCATGCGATGTGATCTCTACGCCGGCGTACGTAGCCAAATTGGGCGCTGTGATAATACACAAGTACCAAAAAATCCTTCGATGGTGTGCGACCATCGAATGTTTTTTTCACACGAGCGGATGTGTATGCGAATGCGTCCGCTCGCATGCTAGTGAGCGGATTCGGGCTCCAGGGGGTGTCTGTGGGCGGCGTTTACCTGCGTATATATGCAGCCCAGCGAAAAGGTCTGAATCAGGCCCTTTCTGCTTAGCAGCTGGAGTGTCAGGCAGTGCGATGCTCTCTGGCCAATGAATGCAGACGCAGGGACGGGCCGTCTCTTCAATCTGTTTCTCCGGGTGCTGGAAGGGTCTGCAGATGCGCGTTTAGCACCAACCCCGCTGACCGCACCGCCCGGCCGGCAGTGCGGTCTGTAGCCCAAAGGCAACCGCCATTCTAAAACCTGATGCGATGCTTCCCGATATCGGAAAATTGGGCAGCATTGCACTCCCCCCATAGAAACCTATAGGGGAAGCGGCTGCCGGTGGAGCAGGAGGGACCAAAGCAGGGATCGGAGTTTCCAGCTGCGGGGGGTACTTCATATTTGCAGATAACCTATCCGGTTCTGCAGTGGAAGTTAACGAGCAGCTGACAAGGGGGACCTACAGTAAGTGTGTATGTTACAGCGCAGACTGAAGTGACAGATAAGTCCATGATACATACTGTTTCCTTCTGTAACAATATAATCGGCTTATAAGTAACCATTGTACCTTTCCCCTGTTCAGTTTCACAGCTCTGAACGGTACAAAAGACAAAAAGAAGAAGAAATACTCAATGCCTTTAAGAGAGATGCTGGCAAAATTTCAGAGAGAAAAAGATGCTGAAAAAAGCAAACTGCAAGCTTCTACCACCTCGACACCCCCAGCCCCACCACCGCCACCACCTACACCGCCGCGGGAAGCCAAGCCACCTCCTGAACCCTTACCTTCCACCAAAGTGTCCGAGACTGCCACCAAGCCGATGGACTCCTTGAGGCAGAAAGAGCCAGAGAAAGGGGCCAACATTCCAGCCGGGAAAGGTGGCGGCTGTTTAGTTGGGGAGGAACTCATCCCCGAGGGACTGCCGCCTCCTCTAGAAAAAAAAATTAAGGAGCTCACAAAGGTAAAGAAGATTTCAGCTAGTTGGGATACATCTGGGAAAGAGTACAGCAAAGGTGCAGTTACCATAGAAACTATTCAGATGTTCTAAACTCCCCCCCATGTCTAAGCCGATAGTTGCTATAGTTACAGAACTCTTTTGCACAGTCAACTGTACATGAGGATCATGACATCCACGTTGGGAATGGTATGCCAGTATTAGACATATTTACATGGACACCTTTACCGGTGCTGTTTGCAAGGGAACATGTCAATAGATTGTGACTCATATCAGAATCGGCTCTGGCAAAGAAGGTTAGGCGGTACTCTTTACCTAGCACGGCGCCCATCGCGGGCATTGAATGCACTAAAAAATCGGGTGCGACGCGATGCCCGCGATTTCCCATAGGGACCAATGTTAAATTTCTCAATTGACCCGATTTTTCTGTTCAATGCCTCAATTGACACGATTTTTCCATAGGAATCAATGTTAAACGGCCCACAGAGGCCAAATAGCCACCCTGAAGTGTGCAATGGCCCCCACAATTGTTAACGCCACCCCACGATCAACGTGAACCCGAAGCGTGGCGAGCGCAGCGAGCCCGCGAGGGGCGGCGGTACG
This sequence comes from Crinia signifera, assembly GCF_055691185.1. Lineage (NCBI taxonomy): Eukaryota > Metazoa > Chordata > Amphibia > Anura > Myobatrachidae > Crinia > Crinia signifera. Next base: position 28,525,453 of record NC_139223.1, on the reverse strand, counting down.
CGTCCTACGACCTTTTCATACCCCCACTATCCACGTCGGCGTGGAGTTGAGAATAGAATAGTGTGGCGAGCGCAGCGAGGGGACGAGGATACCTGTGAAGCCCGCGAAGGGACGCGTTTACCTGTGAAGGTATACGAGTCCCCTCGCGGGGCTCGCTGCGCTCGCCACGCTTCCGGCTCGCTGCGCTCGCCACACTATTCTATTCTCAACTCCACGCCGACGTGGATAGTGGGGGTATGAAAAGGTCGTAGGACGCGTACCGCCGCCCCTCGTGTGCTCGCTGCGCTCGCCACGCTTTGGGTTGACGTTGATCGTGGGGTGGCGTTCACAATTGTGGGGGCCATGAACAGTAAAATCGGGTCAATTGAGAAATTTAACATTGTTCCCTATGGGAAATCGCGGGCGTCGCGTCGCACCCGATTTTTAGTGCATTCAATGGCCGCGATGCCCGCGATTTTTTTACCTGCGATGCCCACGATCAAAATCGTGGGCGCCGTGCTAGGTAAAGAGTACTGGTTAGGCAGTTTTATACTGGTCTACATAAACTGGTGTAAAACTGGCAGTGCCATAACTAGACATTGTGATGCCTACACACACACACTTCCTCCCATATTTAAAAAATAAAGGGATCTTTTATTATTGGGAAGGGGTGTGGCCAGAGAATATTACCAGTTCTCATTACACTGCACAGTTTCCATTATTCACATTACACCACACATCAAACAGCAGAGCCCCTTTTACACATTGTGTACCAGTAGAGCCCCTTATAGCTCCATCTTCATCCTCCCACCCACCCAGGGAGCAGTGGTGCTGCTAACCTTGTTCCTCTGTTATCGCCTGTCAGTTGCTGCCTCTTCTCCTTAGTCTTCACTCCTGCTGGTTGCTTACTGTGCTGTCATTGTCAGACCCAATGCCGTGGCTCCAGGATGCCGGGCACTTTGAGAATGGTCCCAAGAGAACCTGAAGGAGACTGGGGAAGGGGCAGGCAGCTGCAGATCTGCCCACTGTAATGTGTAATGGTAGCTGTGCCCCCTCAGAGAAGGTGCTGGACCTGGTGAATGGGCCTGGTAGGCCCACAGCACAGGTGCGAGGCCCCCCGATGACCATGTACAGCCTGAGGTCACAGGCCCCCAGGTGCGAGAGTACATCCTTAGGTCACCGTGTCCCCAGATGAGTACAGCCTGAGGTCACCGAGGCCCCCAGGTGCGAGAGTATAGCCTGAGGTCACCGAGGCCCCATGAGAGAGTACAGCCTGAGGTCACCGAGGCCTCCATGTGCTAGAGTACAGCCTGAGGTCACCGAGTGTACACGGTGGCATCTCAGAGGCTGTGGATAGGAGTGTACAGCCTGAGGTCAGCTAGAGCATGATTGAGATTGTGTTTTGGAAGTACAGGCCAAAAAAAAGCAATTAACTGTGCACCTTGGCTGCACTGCAGGGGGGCAGATGTAGCATGTGCAGAGAGTTGGATTTGGGTGTAATGGGCCAGATGTACTAAGCTTATAAAGTGATAAAATGGGGAGTAATAAACCACCCAACCAATCAGCTCATAACTGACATGTCACAGATTGTGTTTGAAAAATAACAGAGCTTATTGGTTGGTTGTTTAATCGCTCTCCATTTTATCTCTTTTTCAAGGCTTTTAGTACATCTCGCCCAATTTGTCCAAACTGATTACTAATTAGCAATGTAAGTATAAAAGTGCCCAACATATGTGGGCTGCATGCAAAAGCAGCCAGTATTTACCGTGCACAGAAAAAAATGTACTTGAATTTTTTTTGCTTGAACATGAATCAGGCCCAGCACCTGACTTTTCAGCTTTAAAGCTCCATTAGATCAGGATTCCTAAATCTAGTAATGAGCAGGTGAGACAAGCGCTTCATTATCCAAAAGGAATGTTCTACTGCTGAAGTAAAAGTAATGTTTAGTAATTATTAGTTATCACAATTAATGTCATTTACAACTTCTGTTTTAGACTGTCCGTATGTCGGAGGGCGACAAGAATATATTATTTACCAAGGAGTTGAACACTGCCTTGTTAGAGTAAGTATTATCGGACATTGGGGCCTGGCGAAGAGATAAACTGGAGACAACGCAGCAGCCAATCAACTCCCAACTGTCATATTTCAAACACAGCTGATTGGCTGGTGTGTTATCTCCTTCATGGCTGGTGCGTTATCTCCTTCAACTTTAACTCCAGTTTATCTCTTCACCAGGCTTAATACATGTTGCCCATTGGTCTATGCACTATTATGTCCCCTTCCCCCCGGAGTTGTCTGTCCTCCTTGAGCTCACCTTAGGACACCTGTGTTACAGATGTACGGCCCCAGTCACACTGACCACTTGCCCTACATTCAGTCCCTCTAGGGAAGCCAATCCCGGGGCATTTTTTCAATCCCGGGATTCGGGATTGAAAACTGCTCAATCCCGGGATTGGCTTCCCTAATAATAATAAAAACCCTGGCCGGGAGCCGGGTGCAGCCAGGAGCCAGGTTGCTGAGTGGGCGGATGGGAGGGCTGCTGGCTTGCCGGATTGGTACTGCCGTCTCCTACGGCGGGGTGGCCGGGAGCCGGAGAGGATGGGTGGGCGGGCGGACGGCTGATGTGTGTGTGTGTGTGTGTGTGTGTGTGTGTGTGTGTGTGGCTGTGCCCTGCACAGCGTGACCTCTAACCTCGTCACGCTGCGCAGTGCTGCACTGCCGGCCGGGTAAGGGAGAAGCCAGGCAGCGTCTGAGTGCTCAGACACTGCCCGGCGTAATCCTGAATTCCCGGGATTGGAAACTCCAATCCCGGGATTGAAATCCCGATGTTTTGGGGGCTAAATCCCGGGATCATCCCAATCCCGCGATTGGCCACCCTATGTCCCTCCTGCTGCCTACTGTAGTGATCAGTCCCTCCTGCTGCCTACTGTAGTGATTAGTCCCTCCTGCTGCCTACTGTAGTGATCAGTCCCTCCTGCTGCCTACTGTAGTGATCAGTCCCTCCTGCTGCCTACTGTAGTGATCAGTCCCTCCTGCTGCCTACTGTAGTGATCAGTCCCTCTGCTGCCTACTGTAGTGATCAGTCCCTCCTGCTGCCTCCTGTAGTGATCAGTCCCTCCTGCTGCCTCCTGTAGTGATCAGTCCCTCCTGCTGCCTACTGTAGTGATCAGTCCCTCTGCTGCCTACTGTAGTGATCAGTCCCTCCTGCTGCCTACTGTAGTGATCAGTCCCTCCTGCTGCCTACTGTAGTGATTAGTCCCTCCTGCTGCCTCCTGTAGTGATCAGTCCCTCTTGCTGCCTCCTGTAGTGATCAGTCCCTCTTGCTGCCTACTGTAGTGATCAGTCCCTCTTGCTGCCTACTGTAGTGATCAGTCCCTCTTGCTGCCTACTGTAGTGATCAGTCCCTCTTGCTGCCTACTGTAGTGATCAGTCCCTCCTGCTGCCTACTGTAGTGATCAGTCCCTCCTGCTGCCTACTGTAGTGATCAGTCCCTCCTGCTGCCTACTGTAGTGATTAGTCCCTCCTGCTGCCTACTGTAGTGATCAGTCCCTCCTGCTGCCTACTGTAGTGATCAGTCCCTCCTGCTGCCTACTGTAGTGATCAGTCCCTCCTGCTGCCTACTGTAGTGATCAGTCCCTCCTGCTGCCTACTGTAGTGATCAGTCCCTCCTGCTGCCTCCTGTAGTGATCAGTCCCTCCTGCTGCCTACTGTAGTGATCAGTCCCTCCTGCTGCCTCCTGAGTGCTCAGACACTGCCCGGCGTAATCCTGAATTCCCGGGATTGGAAACTCCAATCCCGGGATTGAAATCCCGATGTTTTGGGGGCCAAATCCCGGGATCATCCCAATCCCGCGATTGACCACCCTATGTCCCTCCTGCTGCCTACTGTAGTGATCAGTCCCTCCTGCTGCCTACTGTAGTGATCAGTCCCTCCTGCTGCCTACTGTAGTGATCAGTCCCTCCTGCTGCCTCCTGTAGTGATCAGTCCCTCCTGCTGCCTCCTGTAGTGATCAGTCCCTCCTGTAGTGATAGGGTCTCCCGCTGTGTGCTGCCTCCTGTAGTGATGGGGTCTCCCGCTGTGTGCTGCCTCCTGTAGTGATGGGGTCTCCCGCTGTGTGCTGCCTCCTGTAGTGATGGGGTCTCCCGCTGTGTGCTGCCTCCTGTAGTGTAGTGATGGGGTCTCCCGCTGTGTGCTGCCGCCTGTAGTGATGGGGTCTCCCGCTGTGTGCTGCATCCTGTAGTGATGGGGTCTCCCGCTGTGTGCTGCATCCTGTAGTGATGGGGTCTCCCGCTGTGTGCTGCATCCTGTAGTGATGGGGTCTCCCGCTGTGTGCTGCATCCTGTAGTGATGGGGTCTCCCGCTGTGTGCTGCCTCCTGTAGTGATGGGGTCTCCCGCTGTGTGCTGCCTCCTGTAGTGATGGGGTCTCCCGCTGTGTGCTGCCTCCTGTAGTGATGGGGTCTCCCCGCTGTGTGCTGCATATTGTAGTGATGGGGTCTCCCGCTGTGTTCTGCCTCCTGTAGTGATAGGGTCTCCTGCTGTGTGCTGCCTCCTGTAGTGATAGGGTCTCCTGCTGTGTTCTGCCTCCTGTAGTGATAGGGTCTCCCACTGTGTATTACCTTGTGTATTGATGTCCCTCCCAATTCTGTAATCAGTGATCACCTCTGCACTTAGCTTATAACCATAAGAGCAACTGACTGACTCTAACAATCGTACTTTCTTTGTTAAAGCATTTGCCTTCTGACCCGGGATCTCAGCACTGCGATGCGTGCTGCCGTCTTCAACCACCTGTCCTCGGTTCTCCCCTGCAGCAAAGACACCCTGATGAAATGGGCCACCCGCCTCTACCTACAGAAACAGGTGAGCCACTCCTAGTGCCAACCAGTAAGTACCACCTGAGATTAGTTGCTGCCACCTTTACGAATACCTGTAGCCATCTCTGGGCCGTGTGTACTGCTGATGCAGAACCTCTTTTCTGGTGATTGTGGCTGGTTCCTCCAGACTGTTTACATTACATTAGTACTTTGGGTGCCAGGATTACAGCAGGTATAATGCGTGGTTTGTGGGTAGAAAAAGAACGTGGCCAATGTGGCACAGGTCAATCCTTGCATTGTCCTCTGCCCTAGCTAATAGGGTACATGATACAGCCTGGATGCACAGATCTGACCGTCACTGCGCCCCTTTCTCCACAGGGTGGCCGACTGCAGGAGCCCTTACAGAAGCTGCGGGAGGCTGTGGCGAAGGCTATGCCAGAGCAGATGAACAAGTTCCACGAGGAGTTAAGAGTCTTCAACAGGACAAAGTACGCCAAGTAAGTGACATTGCCGTATTGCCGCAATGATTGGAGGGAGCAAAATACATTTCTGTCCTTGTGAGAGTCAAGTATAACTTGTAGATAATGGAAACACTGCCCATGGGGCCATGCGACATGTTGATTACATAGAGTGGTAGCCAAAGACTTCAGTGGCACAGTGCCCCCTGATGGTCAACTCAATATTGGGGAGCATAGATGCAGTTGCCTAGGGTAGATGCCTGGACGGGGTCAGCTAGGGTGGATGTCTGGAAGGGGTCTGGTACGGTAGACATCTGGACCGGGTTGGCTAGGGTATATGCTTGGACAGGGTTGGCTAGGGTAGACACCCGGCCGGGGCCGACTAGGGTAGACTCCTGGACATGACCGACTAGGGTAGACGCCTGGACATGACCGACTAGGGTAGACTCCTGGACATGACCGACTAGGGTAGACGCCTGGACGGGGCCGACTAGGGTAGACGCCTGGACTGGGCCGACTAGGGTAGACGCCTGGACGGGGCCGACTAGGGTAGACGCCTGGACGGGGCCGACTAGGGTAGACGCCTGGACATGACCGACTAGGGTAGACGCCTGGACGGGGCCGACTAGGGTAGACGCCTGGCCGGGGCCGACTAGGGTAGACGCCTGGCCGGGGCCGACTAGGGTCTGGTACGGTAGACATCTGGACCGGGTTGGCTAGGGTATATGCTTGGACAGGGTTGGCTAGGGTAGACTCCTGGACATGACCGACTAGGGTAGACGCCTGGACGGGGCCGACTAGGGTAGACGCCTGGACGGGGCCGACTAGGGTAGACGCCTGGACGGGGCCGACTAGGGTAGACGCCTGGACGGGGCCGACTAGGGTAGACGCCTGGACGGGGCCGACTAGGGTAGACGCCTGGACGGGGCCGACTAGGGTAGACGCCTGGACGGGGCCGACTAGGGTAGACGCCTGGACGGGGCCGACTAGGGTAGACGCCTGGACGGGGCCGACTAGGGTAGACGCCTGGACGGGGCCGACTAGGGTAGACGCCTGGACGGAGCCGACTAGGGTCTGGTACGGTAGACATCTGGACCGGGTTGGCTAGGGTATATGCTTGGACAGGGTTGGCTAGGGTAGACACCTGGCCGGGGCCGGCTAGGGTAGACGCCTGGCCGGGGCCAGCTAGGGTAGACTCCTGGACATGACCGCCTATGGTAGACTCCTGGACGGGGCCGACTAGGGTAGACGCCTGGACGGGGCCGACTAGGGTAGACGCCTGGACGGGGCCGACTAGGGTAGACGCCTGGACGGGGCCGACTAGGGTAGACGCCTGGACGGGGCCGACTAGGGTAGACGCCTGGACGGGGCCGACTAGGGTAGACGCCTGGACATGACCGACTAGGGTAGACGCCTGGACGGGGCCGACTAGGGTAGACGCCTGGCCGGGGCCGACTAGGGTAGACGCCTGGCCGGGGCCGACTAGGGTCTGGTACGGTAGACATCTGGACCGGGTTGGCTAGGGTATATGCTTGGACAGGGTTGGCTAGGGTAGACTCCTGGACATGACCGACTAGGGTAGACTCCTGGACGGGGCCGACTAGGGTAGACGCCTGGACGGGGCCGACTAGGGTAGACGCCTGGACGGGGCCGACTAGGGTAGACGCCTGGACGGGGCCGACTAGGGTAGACGCCTGGACGGGGCCGACTAGGGTAGACGCCTGGACGGGGCCGACTAGGGTAGACGCCTGGACGGGGCCGACTAGGGTAGACGCCTGGACGGGGCCGACTAGGGTAGACGCCTGGACGGGGCCGACTAGGGTAGACGCCTGGACGGAGCCGACTAGGGTAGACGCCTGGACGGAGCCGACTAGGGTCTGGTACGGTAGACATCTGGACCGGGTTGGCTAGGGTATATGCTTGGACAGGGTTGGCTAGGGTAGACACCTGGCCGGGGCCGGCTAGGGTAGACGCCTGGCCGGGGCCAGCTAGGGTAGACTCCTGGACATGACCGCCTATGGTAGACTCCTGGACGGGGCCGACTAGGGTAGACGCCTGGACGGGGCCGACTAGGGTAGACGCCTGGACGGGGCCGACTAGGGTAGACGCCTGGACGGGGCCGACTAGGGTAGACGCCTGGACGGGGCCGACTAGGGTAGACGCCTGGACGGGGCCGACTAGGGTAGACGCCTGGACGGGGCCGACTAGGGTAGACGCCTGGACGGGGCCGACTAGGGTAGACGCCTGGACGGGGCCGACTAGGGTAGACGCCTGAAAAAGTTATAGAAAGCAGAGTACTGATATTTCCACATTTTTCTTTGTTTCCACCAGGGTGTTGACAGAAGACAAGGATAAGGAGCAGAAGATGCTCTCCGAGGAGGAGGAGGAAGAGGACAAGGCCAGCAAGAAAGCAGCTGGCCCCAGGAAGAAGTTTCAGTGGACTGATGAGATCAGGTGAGCAGGCTCAATAACTGCTCTGGAGCAGGTTGGGATGCAATGGGCGCCACCAAGGATCAGGTGAGAGTGTAGTCAGGGAAGCACTTAATGGGTGCAGGAGAGTCTAGTTGGGTGCCAGGGGGTCAGCAAAGGGCTTGGTTAATGCCGGGAATCAAGGAAGGAGGGGGCTTAGTAGGTGCCTGGATTTGATCTGGCAATGGTCTCAGTGGGGACCACAATTAAATATTATGTAATCTAAACCACCCCCTATCCTCATGATCTGCTTTCTCTGCACCCTCTGCTGTCTCTGCAGGCAGCTTCTGTGCCAGCTGGTGCGTATAAAGGTGGAGTTGTGTGAAACGGAGGGCAGCTGTGTGCCAAGCCTGGAGGATTACTTCAAAACCTTTTTGGATGTGGAGGTGAAGCCCTTATGGCCCCGAGGCTGGATGCAGGCCCGGTAAGTATATACAGGGTGACACATCTGCAAAATTCATTATTAAAACCCATCCTCTTCCAGGGCCACTGAAACTACTACTGGGATGCACAACTATGTAATACATGTGTAACTTCTGCTGTGTCCCCGATACCCACGGAAGCTGGCATGGTGCCCCATGTTCCTCCGCTATGCACCCCACTTGTTCCATGCTGTACTTGGCTCTGTGGGAGGCGCCATGACACTTGTGATCAGCTGATCGCTGAACTAGAAGCCACAAGCCCCACAGCGATCACCTGACTCTGTAATCCAATCCACTGCGTTGTTCCCTTGGCCCAATCCTCTAGCTCGCTGCAGTCATGTGCCTAAGGCCCCCCCCATACACTTGTGGCACTTCTCAGAGGGAGAATTCCTTTGAACCTCCCAGGCAGTAGGATTGCATGCAATACCATTCCCCGCCGTCTATGTCCGACTCCGATCTGATGCGCATGGGACCGTGCATTGGATCAGGTCAAATGTCAAACACATCATTTGTCTCTCCACATTCGTGACCTAGTAGTAACAGTACCGAAATATACATGTTTCACTTGTCTTTTCATATATTTGTAGTGTTTATTTGTGCTATATTCATGCCATGGGGCATTACTCTGTGACGACTTTTATTGCCTAATAAAAATAACTTTATTAAAAAAAAAAGTCAAACACATCAGACTTTTCACCCAATTTCTTGGCTCGATCAGTGGGAATCGGGACACCTGCTTACCTCCTCCAATCATAAGGGCTCTCACAAGGCTCCAGTGTCTTGAACAACTTGTCCCTGCATGAAGCTTTGTTCTGGGATCTAGGTTGTTCCTGTAGCACTTGCAAGGGCTAAATGCGACTTCAGCTTCTGCACAGCCAGCTCATTCCATAGTTCTAGGCTGACTTGTGCTTAAGCCATCTGTGGCAGGACTCTCTTCTTGCTGTCTGTGAATGCAAGGGTAGTGTTCCCACCGTGGTAGCATTCACCTCCGCACCATCCGCCGCTAAACGTGTCTATGTACTTATTTCCTTATTCCTTTGCAGGACTCTGTATAAAGAGAGCAGACGTTTGTACCCACATCTGATCTCCGTAATGTAAGTATTTCTTGTAAGGCCCAACCCCCACCCCCTCTTACTTACTGGTCCTATATCCAGTGTCTGCACACGGGGGAAGTGGCCACATTGCATGGTTCCTAGAAGATTACTAAAGCCTATTATCTCACAACCGCCTCATCTGTGCATGCCAGGCGAGTGAGATAATAGGAGATAAGGGGCGGGGTTCCCTGATCTGACCACAGAGAAGTAGAGGAGTGGCCAATTTCTTGTAACACACTAGTAATTAATGGTCTAGAGAGCTGGGACACTTTCTGCTAGTGCAGACCTTCTAGGGAAGCCGTAGGTAGCGGGGACGGAGTCTCACTGGTTAGGCGGCAGTAGAGGCGACTGAATCTTGCCGGTTAGCCAGCAGTAGTGGGGACTGAGTCTCGCTGGTTAGCCAGCAGTAGTGGGGACTGAGTCTCGCTGGTTAGCTGGCAGTAGTGGGGACTGAGTCTCGCTGGTTAGCTGGCAGTAGTGGGGACTGAGTCTCGCTGGTTAGCTGGCAGTAGTGGGGACTGAGTCTCGCTGGTTAGCTGGCAGTAGAGGCGACTGAATCTTGCCGGTTAGCCAGCAGTAGTGGGGACTGAGTCTCGCTGGTTAGCTGGCAGTAGTGGGGACTGAGTCTCGCTGGTTAGCTGGCAGTAGTGGGGACTGAGTATCGCTGGTTAGCTGGCAGTAGTGGGGACTGAATCTCGCTGGTTAGCCAGCAGTAGTGGGGACTGAGTCTCGCTGGTTAGCTGGCAGTAGTGGGGACTGAGTATCGCTGGTTAGCTGGCAGTAGTGGGGACTGAATCTCGCTGGTTAGCCAGCAGTAGTGGGGACTGAGTCTCGCTGGTTAGCCAGAAGTAGTGGGGACTGAGTCTCGCTGGCTAGCCAGCAGTAGTGGGGACAGAGTCTCACCTGCTAGCTGACAGAAGTGGAGACTGAGTCTTGCCGGTGAACCAGCAGTAGTGGGGACTGAGTCTCGCTGGTTAGCCAGCAGTAGTGGGTACCGAGTCTCACCTGCTAGCTGACAGAAGTGGGGACTGAGTCTCGCTGGTTAGCCAGCAGTAGTGGGGACTGAGTCTCGCTGGTTAGCTGGCAGTAGTGGGGACTGAGTCTCGCTGGTTAGCTGGCAGTAGTGGGGACTGAGTCTCGCTGGTTAGCTGGCAGTAGTGGGGACTGAGTCTCGCTGGTTAGCTGGCAGTAGAGGCGACTGAATCTTGCCGGTTAGCCAGCAGTAGTGGGGACTGAGTCTCGCTGGTTAGCTGGCAGTAGTGGAGACTGAGTCTCGCTGGTTAGCTGGCAGTAGTGGGGACTGAGTCTCGCTGGTTAGCTGGCAGTAGTGGGGACTGAGTATCGCTGGTTAGCTGGCAGTAGTGGGGACTGAATCTCGCTGGTTAGCCAGCAGTAGTGGGGACTGAGTCTCGCTGGTTAGCTGGCAGTAGTGGGGACTGAGTATCGCTGGTTAGCTGGCAGTAGTGGGGACTGAATCTCGCTGGTTAGCCAGCAGTAGTGGGGACTGAGTCTCGCTGGTTAGCCAGAAGTAGTGGGTCTCGCTGGCTAGCCAGCAGTAGTGGGGACAGAGTCTCACCTGCTAGCTGACAGAAGTGGAGACTGAGTCTCGCTGGTGAACCAGCAGTAGTGGGGACTGAATCTCGCTGGTTAGCCAGCAGTAGTGGGGACTGAGTCTCACCTACTAGCTACAGTAGTGGGAATGGAGTCTTACCAATGAACCAGAAGAAAAGGAGACTGAGTCTCACCTGTTAGCTGACAGTAGAGAGGACTGAGTCTCGTTGGTTAACCAGTAGAAGACTCTTTGCAGTGTGATTATTTTCTATTCTGTTATTTCTATTACCAGGGCAAAGAACAAAGCACCAACCCCTGCAAAAGCAAAGGTACTATAGCCGGCCTGGTCTTTGCCTTTCTGTAGCCCTGTAAAATACCAACTTATCATTTTTATTTTTATATTTTTTGTTCTAGGAGTCCTCTAACAAGCCAGATAAAAATGTCTCTCCCAGCCCCATGGAGACTCCGGGAAATGCAGTCACCACTCCTGTTTCCGACAAAAACACTTTAGTTCCTTCCTCTGGAGGATCCCCGGTATCTACCTACACCCAGGATAACTCGCTGGATGGAGACCTTATCCTCCATCCACCTTCCCTGGACGCAGTGTCGGAACACCTGACAGCCCTGGCCACCCGAACATCTGGCATCTCCTTTGACTTCTCTGCCCCCAAATCAGCGCCTGCTGCTGAGAAAACAGCCGGAGTGGAAGATAGAAAGAAGCCATGTCCTCCTGTATCTGTAGCCACCTGCCCCCAGCTGCCTACAACACCACGGGCCATGTTTGCTGAGCTGGAGAAGAAGTCGCCAACTCAAAGTCCGAAGCCTATGCCTGAAGTCAGGCATAAGCAGACACCTCAATACCCACATGGGCCCATAAAGACTTCCCAGATCACAAGTCCATCTCTTCAGCCCTCGGTGAAACTCTACCAAATGGACACCCAATTCAGCAAGGGGACCATCACGCATCCTATTCAAAGTGGGGGTCCAAAAGTGCCCACACCCTCACCTACGCAGCGACCTATCGCCCACCAATCCAAACCTTCTAAACCACAGGGTTTAACCCCTCCAGCATCTTCTGCAGGCAACAAACACAAACCCATTATATCCCCAAGTTTTGTCGGCAAGCACTCCAGCAACGGCGGTACTGTCACGGCACAAGTCTACAGACCACCGGTGCCCAGATTGGCGGTTCCTCTGCTCAGTAACTCAGGGAATAATGCAACCACTCTAAACCCATCTCTCACCCGGCATTCCATCAATGTTCCTGCCAAGAAGCACGCCAACCCTCCTCACAGGTTGACCTTGATGGCGCCACAAGACTCTGGAGGGTTTGGAGTGGCCAAACTGCTCACTTCCTCCATTGTCACAGGAGGAAACACCGTACCCCCTTCCAATGTAAGAGCCTGTTACTAACCTGTTTGGTGGAGGCACATATTTGGTATACAGCAGGGGTGGCCAAACCAGTCCTCAAGGTCTACCAACTACCATGTTTTCCATACCACCTGTGGATCTGTAGAATGTGTCGGTTAGGAATGAATGCAGCATGTGTTTGAAAACGTTACAGTTGGTAATGACTGCACCTGTGCACCACCTAGGTGATCTGGGTAATGTGACAGTTAGTAATGACTGTACCTGTGCACCACCTAGGTGGTCTGGGTGATGTGACAGTTAGTAATGAGTGCACCGGTGCACCAGCTAGGTGGTCTGGGTGACGTGACAGTTAGTAATGAGTGCACCGGTGCACCAGCTAGGTGGTCAGGGTGATGTGACAGTTAGTAATGACTGCACCTGTGCACCACCTAGGTGGTCTGGGTAATGTGACAGTTAGTAATGACTGCACCTGTGCACCACCTAGGTGGTCTGGGTATTGTGACAGTTAGTAATGAGTGCACCGGTGCACCAGCTAGGTGGTCTGGGTAATGTGACAGTTAGTAATGACTGCACCGGTGCACCAGCTAGGTGGTCTGGGTAATGTGACAGTTAGTAATGACTGCACCGGTGCACCAGCTAGGTGGTCTGGGTAATGTGACAGTTAGTAATGACTGCACCTGTGCACCAGCTAGGTAGTCTGGGTAATGTGACAGTAATGACTGCACCTGTGCACCAGCTAGGTGGTCTAGGTAATGTGACAGTTAGTAATGACTGCACCTGTCCACCAGCTAGGTGGTCTGGGTAATGTGACAGTTAGTAATGAGTGCACCGGTGCACCAGCTAGGGGGTCTGGGTTATGTGACAGTTAGTAATGACTGCACCTGTCCACCAGCTAGGTGGTCTGGGTAATGTGACAGTTAGTAATGACTACAGCTGTGCACCAGCTAGGTGGTCTGGGAAATGTGACAGTAATGACTGCACCTGTGCGCCAGCTAGGTGGTCTAGGACAGTGGTTCCCAACCCTGGTCCTCAAGTACCCCACGCAGTGCATGTTTTGCAGGTCTCCACACAGAATCACAAGTGCTATAATTAGCTCCACCTGTGGATCTTTTCAAATGTGCCTGAATAATGAGTGCACCTGCCGGGTGACCTGGAAAACGTGCACTGTTGGGGGTACCTGAGGACCAGGATTGGGAACCACTGGTCTAAGATATGTGACAGTAGATCTCGAGGACCGGTTTGGCCACCCATGGTATACAGTATAGACAGTAATGTGCATATGTAACCTGTATGCTATGTCAGTCACCGGTGGTCCCTGCAGCAAGTGTACGGGTGGTCAGTTGACCGCCCGCACAAGTAACACGATGCACTGATATATCTGTGTATATTGTGTGTGTGTGTCCAGAATTTGTCTGGCACTCCCTACTCTCTATAACTCTCTGCCCGGCTACCTTCCCTGATGGACTCTCCACCAATACAGCATAGAAAAGAACCAGGCGTCACTCCGGGTGAAAAAAAACGTGTAACTTTACTTGTGTGAACAGTCTACACCGTTTCTGTATATCGCCTGTTCGATTGATCGTTATATTGCTCAGTGTTTACCCAGCTTTGGTTTGCAGGACAAATGGACATGCCCCAGTATACAAATGTCCTGCACATACTGAGAGTTAATTTATTCTTCCTCATGTACAGTATGACCTATTGGATAGTAATTGTGCCTTATCTTCCCTATAGCAGTCCCAAAAGGGCAGCACTGGATCCGGGCTACTCAGCAGCACCCCGTCACTAATTGTGGTGTCCCCATCATACAAACCCAATGGTGGGAAGCTCCCTGGGACTTTGGACCTCCTGTCCTCCATGCACTCCGTTCCTCTGCACTTGTCATCCTTCACCAACGTTCCCACCCCAAAACCGGCCACTTCAAAAGACGCTGTTGTCACCGGACCAGCCCCAGGCACTTATAACCACGGATTGCAACGGAGTAAGTTCTGCTGCTTGGAACATGTACACATCATAAATAACCCTGGGGTAATAGCGGACACCTCCAATGTGCAGAATTCTTATTCTCGTACAGAAGTATCCCCATACACCATCACTTCAGTTACGCTAAACATCCCTTCTCGCTGCTCCAGGGGTCTGATTTGGAAGTAAAGCCAAAAAAAAAAAAAAGAAGCAAGCGACTTCCCACCAGTGCAACACATGTGCAGGGAACGTTAGATTTGGGTGGGTTGGGTCCGAACTGGAATTTTAATTGCAGTCTAAATATGAAGCAGACAATATTTACCCTGCGCAGAAAAATATACACGTATTTCCTCCCCTTGCACGGAAACATGGTTTGTTCCTGGTGAACATTTGCGTGGTTTTTTTTGGGGGGGAGGGGGGGGGGGGGTTGCTTTACCTCAGAATCAGGCCCCAGGTGTCATGCAAATCAACTTGCGCCGATTGTCTCTTTCACGCGAATATGCTTCTTAATTATACTGCAACAAAAACACTTTACTGATTACTTTGATCGTTATATTTCCGTGTGCATCCGAGTCCGAATCTGTGTAAGCGGAGAAGTTGGAACGTACCACATGACGAACTGAGGCTAGGGCCCCTATTCTGGTTCACTCACAAAGGCAAATTCCTTCAGAAATGGACATAACCATGTGTACTGCAGGTGGGGCAGATGTAACATGTGCAGAGCGAGTTAGATTTGGGTGGGGTTTTACTTCAAAGTGAGATCTATATTGCAGTGTAAAGATAAAGCAGTCAGTATTTTCCCTGCACAGAAACAAAATAACTCACCCAAATCTAACTCTCTGCACATGTTACATCTGCCCCACCTGCAGTGCACGTGGTTTTGTCCGTTTGAGAAGGAATTTGCCTTTGCGAGTGAACCAGAATAAGGGCCTAGGTGTATGAGGACACATCTGTATGGTGTACCGGTCATGTTCCCAAAATAACCCCCCTCTATTGCTCCCTCTCCTTCTTTCTCTCCCCAGATCTCCTTGTGGGTGGTCTGCGAGCAAATACAGGTCATCATTCCAGTCCGATTCCTCACCCTGCCCTGTCCGGACACATGCAGCCAGCACAGACGGGTAACTACATCTACCAGACCTATAATACCACCAAGATTTCATTTCTAATGCACAAAATGTGTTTAGGGTTTTTTTTTTTTTTTGCTTTCTAATGTAAGAGCAACAGTATTTTAACATATGTGAGAGATGTCCGCTAAAAATCCCAGCGTCGCTCACATTTGTTATATAAATTCAAATAATAATTGTTGTGTAAAAATAAGATTAAGGGTCATTATGATGGATAAAAATGTTTGCTTGGCAAATTTCACACCTATTTTGGCAAATTCACTTGCCACTCAAAGGGTTAAAGATAAAAATGAAAACAAAAAACAAAAAATGATTGATGTAGATCTAAATTAAATTTACACCAATAAATCAGGCATGTCCAAACTGTGGCCCTCCAGCTGTTATGAAACTACACATCCCAGCATGCCTTGCCACAGATGTAGGATTCCCTAATAGCAAAACTGTGGCAACACATGATGGGACTTGTAGTTTCACAACAGCTGAAGGGCCATAGTTTGAACATGCCCGATCCACTTGCCGCACAAAAACAGACTCCTTCTTTAATGGGCAAAACCATGCTGCACTGCAGGTGGGGCAGATGTAACATGTGCAGAGAGTTAGATTTGGGTGGGGGTGTGTTCAAACTGAAATCTCAAGGCCCCCATGTCGGACAAGTGGGACCTAATTTCCCCTGAGCTCCCGCAGCAGCTTCCCAGGACTTAATGTGCCATTTTTTACATGGGATAAATCGCACTTCCCGGGACCACGCATCGGGTCCAATGGGGGTGTCAAACACATCCATCGGAATCGGGCAAAATCGGCCCAGAGAAGTGTAAAAAGCCTTAAATTGCAGTGTAAAAATAAAACAGCCAGCACTGATGTCACAGACCCTACTCCAAACACCTGGGCACACCTGTGCTTCCTGTCCGTCAAACTGTGAGGGGATTGCACTTGGAATCCATATGCATTTTCTGTCACTAATTCCTCTCGCACATGCTCGATGTATACGGTACACATGCGCAGTCGTGCTCGATTTGCGAATTCTCGATTTTAGCGGTCCATGTTGAAATTACCTCTTACTGTAGGCTTGGCAGTTAGGAGCTGATTGGCCGCTGCATTATCACCTTCTAATTCATCCCTTCACCAGGCTTAATACCAGGCCCCTCATTCTCCTCCTATAAGCAGTTTGCTTTCTGTCCAGCAGATGGCGCACCGGCCCATGGGAAAGGAAGTGTCCCCCCTCAACGGAAGCTTTAACTGAAGTCGCTGACCAAATCCACGCGATGACACGGTGGCTGGGACACTGGAGACTTCAGGAGGACTTGTTACACAGCCGTTCCCGGCACAAGCACTTATTTTATACAGCGCTGCAGTGACTTTTGCAACTTTTATATTTACATAAAGGACACAACTTTAGTGTTTTGTTTTTTGCATGGTCATTTTGGCGCTTACTATCCCCTCACTTTTTGTTGTGCAATTGCCTTTTGCTTCCACCCATTTTTATTTATTTCTTTACTTTACCACAATTCGACGGGCCAGTGTTTTCAGACCAACCTTTGCTTTGTGTTTGGTGGGAGAATAAGCATCTGTGTGTGTAAAAACCCTCCAGGCCGACCAGTGGATATAAGCTACACTTCAAAAATATGCACTATTACTTTCATCCGGCAGACAAATGAGCCGATCGATGACCAATTACAGCTTGCCGTCTGTAAGGCTCATGCACATGTCACTAACCAATGAGAAATGACTTGATGAAAAAAAAAAGTGCAAAGGATTCTGGGAAGATGGGATTACTGACTCAGGTCTTCCAAATGACAATCGAAGAATGCTGTTTATTTGATTTTGTTGATAGGGGGGAGGGGGGATGTCTTCGCACTAAATGATGTCGGAGGTATGCACTTCTTAATTGGCCCCCGGCACTAACCGGTATGCCGTAGATTGTTTTGACAACTTTTTCACATTTCTTTACTTGCAAATCGCTTAGAAAATGTAGGCCTCTTTTTATAGTAGAATGTATTCTGACCGTGTATTTTACCAAGATCAACAAAGTAACTTTGTATTTTAAATCAAAAGCAAATGAGACCGGGGTCTACAGATTCTTGTTACTGCGTTGGGCCGGAGGTAATAGACGGGGTAATTCACATTGGCTTGATAAACAGCTTACCTTCGCTGCTTACTGAGCGGTTAGAGGACGACGGGCATGCAAATGCACGCCCCCCCCCTATCCCCATGCGATTGGCCACATTTGCATGCGTATTGATGTGTACGCTCACACAACCATTCGCGTGCGAGTGAACGGGGAAAAATCATTCAACGGTCAGCTGTCATAGGGGAGAATGTTCTAACATCCGCACCCCAGCTCCGCCCCCCTTTGCCGCCCATCGCATTCATAATTATCACATATGCACTAACATATGCGATAATTATGGCAATGGACAGCTCTTGCGTTAAGAGCTGTCCTTTGCGGTGAGAGTCAGCAGGTCCCATGGGGACCCGGCACCTCCCTCCCTTACCTGGCACTGCTGCGCTGGGCTCTCCTCCTCCCTGCACCCGGAAGAGGATCATAGTGCAGGGAGGAGGAGGTCACAGGTCTGGGCAGCACAGCTCTGTGCTGCCTGAACACGGGCGGTGGGGGTTCGGTGCGGGGCGGCGGGGGATCTCGTTAGAAGCCCATAGGCTTCTATGGGGCATTCCGGTGGGGTAAATGCGGTAAATACCCTGATAACGGGGTTTTTACCGCATTTTTAGTTTAGAGAATCTCCCCCATAGAATGATAGTTCCACCTGTTCGCAAATAAAAGTTAGTCTAGGGTGACTTTTATTTACAAGCGCCTGGATGTAGATGGGGCGGTTGGTATCCTGTAATGTCAGCCGTCCGCCCCGATCAGACTTCCGCATGCCTGCATTCACATGGAGATGCCCAGTGTTTTTCTGGGTGCACCCACAATTTTTGTAGGAATGCCCAGGAAACGATGGGCATCCCCATGCTCCAGCCCCCTGCCTGCCCCTTCCGCACCGCTGTTTGCACTGCGGGTCTTCATTTGCGCATTTTCACCGTTACGCAACATCGGTCCCCGCACTGAATTTGTCTCTTTACAAGCCAATGTGATTTACCCCCAGAGTCCGAGATCAGTAGCTGGCCCCAACTGCAATATGGGTAATCATTTACAAGGCATGTTTGCCACTTAAAAAAAAAAAAAAAAAAGGGGTCATAGTTCGTCCCGTATCCCACACGCCCGCTGATCTCGGGCGCTGTTACATCCTGTCGTTGGTACGAGATTCTGGAAGAACTTTTTTGCCGGGTTTGGGATAAATCCTGATTTTAATATTGAAACAAAAAAAAGAAAATAGGAATTTTTAATGGCTCCGAGCTACTTACTTGAAGTTTTGCTAGATTTTATTTGGACATTTCTGCTGCTGGCGCGCCGGACGTCTCGCTCCGGGCCGAGTGTTGGTGCTTTTCCTCTGTATAGTAATGACATTGTACATGTGGTGGCACAGTACATTTTTATAGCAATTTGTAGCCGTTTTGAAATTTGTTGCGTAATTGGGTGGCGGGAGAAGGGGCGGTGCCAGGTACATGGTCATAAGTGCCTGCTGCCTTCAGCCTGGATGTGAGGACGCCCAGCTATGATGTCACCTACAACGCAATTCTCTGCTCATTCCCAGCTGTAATCATGGAAACTCTTCTGAATAAATCCACATTTCATTTTTAATAAACAGTATGAGCGTCAGAGGGTGTGTGGGGTGATCTATACTGGACAGGACTGTGTCTCCTTCCCGGGCCCAGGTCTGATGAAGGGACTGCAGCAGCTCTTCCCATCCCAGCACATGCTGCTGTGTCCTGGGCTACAGTGGGAGGGGCTTAAAGTGCTAGGTGCGCTCATTATTCATTCACCGACACGTTTTAAAAGATCACAGGTGGAGCTAATTATTTCACCTGCGATTCTGTGTGGAGACCGGCAAAACAAGCACTGTTGGGGGTACTTAAGGACCGAGTTTGAGAACCGCTGCTTTAGAGTAACACCGGAGCCATTGGGAGTACAGGATTGCATTTGCGTGCTGAGGCAGGCCACCATAACGATCACAACATACTTTTATTATTTATCATTAACCTTTATATGGTGCAACAAGGGTTCCGCAATGCCCAACACACACATAAACGAGAAATCAGTGACTCACAGTACAATACAATGTAGGGAAAGTATAAGGTAGATACACTTTTTTGCATTGGGGACATGACACTGAAATAAGTATCAGGGAGGCAGAAACCAAAGGCAAGGTGCCAGTCTAAGAAAGAGAAGGAAAAGCACAAGAGGGAAGAGGGCCCTGCTTGTGAGAACGTGCATTCTAAAGGGGAGGCGCAGACAGATAGAAGTGACACAGATGGGGTAGACGGGTGACACGGATGGGGTAGACAGACACCATGGAGCAGAGGGTTAGGATGAGAGATGGCTGGGTTTAGTGAAGAAGTGGGTCATGGGAGCTTTATGGAGAGGGGAGAGGTAGAGAATTCCTGGGATAGGTTGCAGCACGGGCAAGTTCTTGGAGGTAGATTGTAAAGGGAGATGAGGTCAGATATGTAAGTGCGTGAGAGCTTTGTAAGTGAGTTGGGAGAAGCTTGCATTGGATTCTGAAGGGAAGGGAAGCCAGTGTAGGGTTTGTAAGAGATGGGAGGTGGATGTAGTGCGTTTGGAGAGGAAGGTGAGCCCGGCTGCAGCATTGAGGATAGATTAGAGTGGAGAGAGGTGTTTGCCAGGGAGGACAGATAAGAGCAGGTTACAGTAGTTCAGTCTGGAGATGACCAGTGAGTGGAGGAGGGTCATGGTAGCATCCTGTGTGATGAGCGGTTTCATCCCAGAAATATTTTTAAACTGCAAACAGCAGGACTGTGAGAGTTGCTAAATGTGAGTAATGGAGGAGAGGGAGGAGTCAAGGATTACTCCAAAACCGCGCACTTGGGGGCCCTGCGTCCATCTATGAATCAGGCCCCATGTCTCTCATGGAGATTGCATTATATGTTAGTCACACGATAACCTCCTGAGCTGATGGAGCCGTGTCACCTGTGACTTTTTCGTGTCATATTACACGCATGCTCAATGTCTCCTCTGTTGCACTACTGTAATATGTTATTTCTCCTCTGCATGTCCAGTGTCTCTTTTATTATATATCCCACAGCTGCAGACTTTCTTGTAGATCACATTTGTTATTACACAATGTAATTACCCAGCTGCCCTGTGCAGTTCCCGTCATGTGACAGCACGCGCTGACACCTCACATGCTTATTCTCCCCGGCGGCAGTCTCGTGGGATCGATTTGTGTACCCCACAGATTATTTCCCATAGCGAGCCTGGGCTATGTGATAGGCTGGTGTGGAAAGGACTGTATGTGTTAGGGTAAAAGATGGAGGCCTGGCACCGAAGGAGGGGTTACTGAAGCTTAGCCTATAGGTGTTAGTGTTATATGGGGCAAACAGTATGTGTTACAGTGTGGTATCTAAGGCAACAGGGCTGCGCACAGCACAGGGTACTATAACCAGTCGTAGCCCACATGGATTTTAATCGAGCAAAAGTGGAAAAGTAACTTACTGGATGTGCAACCCCCTGATAAAACGTATGTCGACTTTATATGTCGACCATTTGGAACATATCAACATTTTAACCTTGTTGACAATAAGGTGTCGTCCTATTGACTGTCTGTGTGTCTATACCTTGGAACCCCCTTCCACACTGAGGTCACATCAGCTACCCCATGGCACATGTTTACTAGTAGCCAAAATGGCAGAAGCAAAAACAGATGCGGAACTTGTGGGTGATGGGCCCAGGGGCAAATATATAAAATTGGGCCCTCTCCTCCACCCCAATCCAACTTCACAATATGCAACATGGCAGTGGGTGATGGGGAGGAGGAAGAGTGTGACAGGAAAAAACAGCGGGCGACAGGAAAGAGGGTGACGGAGAGGCAGAGTGTGTCAGAAAAAAAATGGGTGACAGAAAGAGGGTGGCATGAGGAGGAAGAGTGTGACAGAAAGAGGATGACGGAGAGGCAGAGTGTGACAGGAAAAAACAGCGGGTGGCAGGGAGAGGAAAAGTGTGACAGGGAAAAACTGGGTGACAGAAAGGGGGTGACGGAGAGAGGCAGGGGGAGGCAGAGTGTGACAGGAAGAAACAATTGGTGACAGCGGCAGCAGTGAGCCCCGGTGTGGTGCACCAATGTTAGTTCCACCTGTAAGCAGAAAACTATACTAGCCTAATGGATTCCACCAACACTGTTACACACGCATTGTCCTCCAGGTTAAGAATTCCCTTCAATCAGTGCTCCAAGTTACATTGTAGTATTATTTATATTCTGGGTCACCTCCTCCCACATCTGTGTAGTCCTCCAGCGTTGTGTTACCTTTCCCTCAGATCACCGTTGTCTCGCCTCTGTGTCGTTTGCCTGCTGTGGCTTCCCTGTAGTTACTTTTGAGGTAATTCAGGTTGGTTTGCAAAAGAAAATCCATCGGTACTTGTTTCCTAGCACGGCCACAATCGTGGGGATCATGTACCTTTAAGTTAAGGTACACGATCCCCACGATGGACCCGATTTCCTTTGATATCAGGTCCATTTTGCCGGCAAAGGTTCAAAATCGGGGGCATCGCGTCGGTCGCGACCATTAACATTGCTCCCGACGCGACCGACGCGATGCCCCCGATTTTGCCATAGGCTTCAATGTTAAAATATTTTTTAACATTGAAATCGTGAGCATCGCGTCGGTCTTGTGCCATTATAATGGCACAAGATGAGATGGACTTGATTAAGTCCATCTCACATTGAAAAAAATGTGAAATGGGCCAATATGACCCATTTCACATTATATATGGCCCTGTCGTCACCCCACGATAGACGCCAACCCGAAGCGTGGCGGCGATGCGCGTCCTCCGACCTTTTCATTCCCCTACTATCCACGTCGGCGTGGAGTTGAGAATATATAGTGTGGCGAGCCACCGAGCCCGAAGCATGGCGAGGGGACGCGTATACCTGTGAAGTTATACGCGTCCCCTCGCGGGGCTCGCCACGCTTCGGGCTCGGTGGCTCGCTGCGCTCGCTACACTATATATTCTCAACTCCACGCCGACGTGGATAGTAGGGGAATGAAAAGGTCGGAGGACGCGCACCGCTACCCCTCGCGGGCACGCTGCGCTCGCCACGCTTCGGGTTGGCGTCTATCGTGGGGTGGGATTTACGTTGTTAAATTTGGGGGTCTACGGAATATTTTACATTGAATCCAATGTAAAATCGGGGTGGCCGTGCTAGGAAACAAGTACCAATCCATCTTTAATGGACAGAACCATTTGCACTGCAGGTGGGGCTAGGGTTACCACTAGGGTGACCAACTCATCCCTTTAATCCGGGACACATATTAATTACACAGGTTCTGTGGCTGGCTTTCAATTGGTTTTAAACTGCCACAGAACCTGTGTAATTAATATGTGTCCCAGATTAAAGGGATGAGTTGGTCACCCTAGTTACCACCTCATCCCTTTAATTCCGGACACATATTAATTACACAGGATCTGTGGCAGTTTAAAACCAGGTGAAATTGAGTCTTGAAGTCAGCCAGCCACAGAACCTGTGTAATTAATATGTGTCCGGAATTAAAGGGGTGAGGTGGTAACCCTAGGTGGGGCAGATGTAACATGCGCATAAAGAGTTACATTTGGGTAAATTACACCCTTTTCAGACATGTGGCCCAGCAATTACAAGGCATTTTGAGTGCCGGGTCATTTTGCCGGGTGCAGTCTGACCCTCTTTCACACATAGCAAATTACCGGGTTGAAAACTGTTAACCCGATAATTTGCTGTATTACATAGTTAATTTGTGTAGTGTGAAAGGGTCAACCTGGGCCACAAATCCCGGGTCAACGAAAATAATATCAGTGTATTGGGCCCCAAGATTTCTGTTGTGGGTATTGCTTAGAAGAGTAAAATTCCTGAAAAAAGGGGGTTTTGCCCCTTAAAATGGTTTCATTTATTCGTACAGGTAAGGTAATTGTGTTTTTCATCCCAATTTCTGCAGCAGGAAGAAACCGTATTAGCCACTTGTTTAGGCTGTTTATGCGCTCTGCCTGGTGGTGGCACCACATAAAGCCACTCTATTAAATGACTGTGGGTAACCTGAATTATTCGGCTTGATAACACAAAGACGCCCTAGCACCCCCATAGTAGTAGCTGGCCCTGCAGGGTGGGAGGAGCCAACTAAGCAGTCAGAGTTTGAGTGACATCTTTGCAGACATAGCGTTAGTTTTACGAAAGCTGCTGAAATGAAAAGTACTATTCCAAATAGAAACCAATCAAATTCTAGATTTCTCTAATCAAGAGTCTATTGCACCTTAGAGAATGACAGACTGAATCTGAATTGTGTTTTGGCTTCCTGACTCATTTCTCATTTAAATTCTGTGCACCTACACAATAGATAAAACACTTAGTTAATATACAGGGTGAGTGTGGTTAAAATATTATTTGGGAAAGAACGATTAAGAGACTAGATCAGTGGCTCTCAAACTCGGTCCTCGGGACCCCACACAGTTTACGTTTTCCAGGTCATCCGGCAGGTGCACTCATTACTGACTGACACATTTTAAAAGAGCCACAGGTGCAGCTAATTATTTCACTTGATTCTGTGAGGAGACCTGCAAAACATGCACCGCGTGGGGTCCTGAGAACCGACTTACAGAACCTGTGGACTAAAGCACCTGCAGCTATCCTTGGTAAACATACAGTACCCCTAGTTTACCACAAGATGGCGATGCAGCTACTCATGAATGCTTGACATTTGTGCATGAAAATACAGGGATTAATTATTTGACCCAAATATGGCTGCATTCCAGTCTGGCTATTCTGTTGATGGAACGCTAATGCGACCATGTATCGCGCAGCCCACTGTTTTCTATCCACTGACACAACAGATATCACTCTTACAGGCACTAAAGGCCCCCATACATTGGGCGAGGGTGAACGGAGAGACAGGACAGGGGGAGAGGGAGCTGTCAGTCACAGTGCTGTAAAAAAAAAAAAAGCCCAATCAGCAATTGGCTGAGAGAGCGCTCAGCCAATCACTGGCTTCCCATTCATGTGTATTGTTTTTTTTTTTTCTTGCTGCTCCTCCTGTCCGACTCTCCATTCTTCTCACCGGCGTCCGCCGCCTCTGTGTCCCCTGCCGCCTCACAGCATCCCCTGTATGCCTTGCAGGATCCCTCGCCCGGAGGCTGCACATAAGATTCAAGAAATCTTATGTGCAGCCGGTCCGTTCTTCAGACGCCGATCCTCTGCACACGGAACCACACATCAGATTGGACGGGTGTCTAGACATGCGATTTGGCCCGATTTCACTGACCGATCCATCTGAATCGGGTGAAATGACCTGGGGGCATGCAATATGTGTTCTAACCAGGTGAGGAGCCAGAGGTGGGTCAGAACACAGTTCAAAATTCAAATCGGGGAGCCACACCAACTGCCATTCCAAAGTGACTCACTCGCAGTGGGTGTTTCCCCTGTTTTAATTTTGGACTGTGCTGGACTTCCCTGGTAATGTATGATTGCCATCACCTGTGGGGAGCTAGGTAATTGATAAGAAAGATGTTTCACCACAGGTGATGGCAATCATACATTACCAGGGAAGTCCAGGAACAGAGCATTTTCTCCCTCGTGGAGAGGGTCAGGCAGGCAAGTATGCCTTGCAAGCATATGTGGCAGGGGCATCTTTACACATTAAGGTAATGTGGAAGACTCAGTCCAGGCTTTAGAGCACAGGAGCAAGGAACACAGATGTGATCAGGGCTGGGCTGATTAGCAGCACCTGTGCTCTCCTGATATAAGTGTTTCCAGGGCAGAGGGTCATTGCTCTTGATGGTGGACTAGTTGCCCAGGTTGGGATATGCTGTGACACCTGTATGCTGCAATGCCATAACCTTGCCTGCCTATGCTGATTACCTGGTATGCTGTTTTACCTGCTGCAAAATAAAGACCAAGACTTCATCTTTATCCAGTGTATGTGATTCCATGTCACCAAATAATAAAGCTTTCAATATTCAAAACCACCGCATTTTTATTTA
Organism: Crinia signifera; assembly: GCF_055691185.1. NCBI lineage: Eukaryota > Metazoa > Chordata > Amphibia > Anura > Myobatrachidae > Crinia > Crinia signifera. The sequence continues at coordinate 28,500,139 of NC_139223.1, read as the reverse complement.
GCTTTACCATAAATAAAATACATTTTACATATGTCCCCAACCCCGCTCAGAACTAAATGATAAAGCTACAGAAACCTTGGGCATGTGCCCGGGAAGGGTCGGGTTAGGATGGCACCACAGTAGACATGTAACAATACAGAACACGATAATGTGCTTATCTAAACCATATACCAAATTTATATATCTATATATAGAATATCTTTCTATTTATGGCCTAAAGGAAGGTTATGCACAACCAAAAACCCTTTGAGGTTTTGTTTATATTTTACAAACTCATCTATTCAGTGCACGTTCCTTATAAAATGCATTCTTCAGCTTTGGTTTGAATATAACATACGTCTAATAAAGAATAAAGTACAAAATACATTGTCATATTACAAGACATGAGATCTTCCATGAAGTAGCATAGATGTGAAGCGGGAATGTTTCACAATTTTTTAAAGTCTCCATCGGTTTTGCAGAATGACCATTAAAGAGCAAATCATCTCAATGGCATCTTCTATATCTTGACTTGCTGTCGGTGATTACATGTTACCACCTGAAAACTGAGCTTTAGACTCTATGTCCTCATCGAAGACACCACCATATTCTCCTCCTTGGGGAACATTTCCAACACAGCACTGTCATGGCAAAAGATCTCCTGCATTGGATCATCAAATAGTAACAAAAGCAGACTTTCTGATATTGATGAACAGGTCAAAAGGGCAGGTCTATCTGTTTAATGTCTATATAATTTCCGCAATCTGTGCGAAACGCGTGTAACCCCTTTACTTCTTCCCTGAAGCTAAGGCTGCAAATTCTTGGATGGACATTTCTTTGTTTTGGTAACTTTCATACTGACGTTTGGTGATGCGCCCGTTCCTCAGAGCTTCTTCAATGTCAAATTTCTTGCCTGACTTCTTGTCATATATTATCGATGATTCACCATTTGGCCCCTTGATAGTGGTTTCTTCCCAGTCGCACTCTTGGCTCTGCAGGTTGACAAACATTTTCCAATCAATCAGACCCATGTTACGGGCTTCTTCTGGAGACATCTCCCTACCAGTGTCAGGATCGATGACAACAATGGAACGACGGAGATGGTTCTCTCTCTGTTCCCTCTTGATCTGCATGGTCTCAAGGCGTTTCTGAAGCTGTTCAATTTCTGCGTCTTTATCATGAGATATTCTTTTCAGCTCATTTAGCTCCTGCTCCAGGGAGGATAAGCGGGAATCTAGATTGACATTACTGTCAACCTGAGTTAAGCTTCTCAGACCATGAGCTTCCTTTACAGTAATTTCAATCTCGGACTGCAGGTGACGAGTCTCCAGCTGTAGATTTTGCTTTTCCATCTGTATTTTATGGACCTCTTCCCTCAGGTATTCCAGCTCCTTGTTTGATTTAGAGTTGCTGAACTCTAACTCAGAAAGTTGTGATTGGAGGCGGTCAGCTTCTGCCTGTAGCTCTCTTCTGCGTTTGCCCTCTTCCTCCAAATTGGACTTTAGTCTTTGTATCTCTTGTTCTGTCTCAGGATCTTTCTCCACCTCAATTTTCTCAGTGAACACTACTTTTTCCTTCATCTCCATCTTCTCAAGCGTGACCAGCTTTTTCCTTAGTGCCTCCAGTTCAGTCTCAAGAAGTTGTCTCTTGTGTTTTTCCTCTTCCACTTGAAGTTTCAGGAGGTTGTGTTCCTTCTCTTGTTGAGGGTCCTGTTGTAAGACTACTTTTTGCTTCAATGTTACTTTCTCCTTAGTCTCAACCTCTCTTTGCTCCAACTCATTTAGCCGAAGTCTAAGCTTTTGGATTTCTAGCTCTGCCTCACGTCTAGCTTGTCTTTCCTTTTCCAGTCCTTCTAGTTGACGTTCGAGCTCAGACTTCCTCCACTGCAACTTGCGTAGTTCCTCTTGCAAAGAATCCTTTTGTTTCAACTCTGTTTCAATACTCTTTGAGTAATTGTTGACTTCGGCCTTCAATAAAGGATCCTCTTCATATTTCACAACATCTTGATGCACCACCTTCTCCTTTACCTGCGACAACTCTCTTTCTTTCTGTCTTATCTTTTCTTCTTGCGACATTCTTTCCCGTTCCAGATCCAAGCGCTTCTTCTGTTCTTCTGCCAGATTGGCTCTCAAGGTTTCCAACTCCTTCTTGGTGGTGGGGTCTTCACGATATTGGAGGACCTCTTGAACTACCTCCTTAACTTGCACTTGGGGTTTGGTATCAATCCAACTTTGTATCTCCTGCTTAAGCTGAGTGATCTCCAGTTCTGAGCGTTCTACCACTCTGGTTTTGTCCAGGATTTCCCCACGAAGTTTCTCCAGTTCTGCCAAGACTTCTGGATCTGTTTTATGCTTAATCACTTCTTTTGTTATCTCCTTCACCTCTACTTGCGGGCCACGAGCTTTAATGGCTGCCAGTTCACTTTGGAAAACCTTCATTTGCTCCTCGCTAGCACGATTCTTTCTCTCCTGTTCAATCAGTTCAAGGCGTAGATTGGCCAACTCGCTTTCAGCTTTTGGATCTGGACGAATTATCTCACGCACTTTCTCTTGGACCACAACCTTGGCATTCTCCTCCTCCAGAATGCTAATCTTGCGAATAAGCTCGTTTTTCTCACGTTGGGTTATACGTATCTTTGAGGTCTCATCTTCGTACTGCCTACGAAGGTCAGCTAACTGTCTCTCTGCAGCGACGTCCTTTTCTACCTTCAACACTTCCTTTACCGTGATCTTGCCCTCAGCCATAGCTCTCTCTTTCTCCAAGCGTTTTAGTTTCTCTTGGAGCAGTTTTAGCTCCTCCTCCTCTTTCTGCCGCTGATCACTTTCTCTCTGCATAGTCTCCTGAAGCATTTTGTACTCTGAAGCCAGCTGAGGATCATTTTGAAGCTTAACTACTTCCTTCTCAGTGATCTTTTCTTGAGGTTTGTTCTTTTCTTCTGTCAAGATAAGGATGCGCTCCTTCAGTCTGGCAATCTCATTTTGCTTGGTCCCCTTCTGCCTATTTAACTCCTCCAACTCTTCTTTGAGCCTCAAGAACTCTTCCTGCTGCTCTTTGTCCTTCTCGATCCTTAACACCTCTTTGACTATATACTGCTGCCCACCTTCCTTCTGCTCGAAATCTAAAGTCCGGACCTTTAGCCGCAGGGAATCCAGCTCATCCTGCAAAGATTTGTTTTTGCGTTGTTCTTCTGAAACTCTCTCGAGGACCTTGTGGTACTCCTCTTCCAGTTGTGGGTCCGGAACTTTTTTTAAGACTTCCTTTTTTACTATGGTCTCTTGCGGTTTCTGGTTCTGAAGAAAGATGATCTCTTGTTGGGTGCTTTGGATCTCTGATTGCAGTTGCTGCCTACGCTGCACCTCGTCATCCAACATATTTTTGATTTTCCAGGTCTCCTCGGTAGGTCTCTCCACTCGGGTCGTCTGGACTGTCTCGTGTTGTATTTCCATTTCTGGTTGCTGTGGAAGCAAAACAAAATTAGATGCTGTGAGATTTCATTTTTGGAGACACAAAAGTAACCATTAAGCTATGCAATTTTGGGTAAATTGACTTAAGACTTCTAAAAATGAAAAGAGGTGATGTTGTCTAGATCAACCAATCAGATTATGAGGATGATTCAGGTTGGCTGGGTAAGCAGCATAAGTTCACTGCTTACCGAGCGGGTAAATTCTGCCTGCCGGGCGAACGCCTGCCCCCCCCTGCGCCGAGTGAATGGCTGAATTTACATTCGAATGGATGTGTTTATTTAGCGGCGTAAGGGCGAAAAAAAATCTGATCTGACTTTTATCTGGGACGAACAGTGGGGGGGCGCTGATCTCATCTGTAGCCAGCCACCCGTCCCGTGCAGGCTTTGACCCGCCTGCGTTTGCATGGGGACGCCCAGAGTTTTTCGGGGCTCACCCACCGTTTTTGTGTCACGCCCAGGAAACACTGGGCATCCCCATGCGCCAGTCCCCTATCCGCCCACTGCCCACCCCCGTTGTGCGAATGCACTGCAGCCCTGCACATGGGTATATTCGGCTATACTTAATGGCGCAGACATCGGTCAAGCTGCGGGCCGATTGATGCTGAATCAGGCCCTCTGTTGTTTTTTTAGGACGCAATAGAGAAACGATAGACAGAACCTGATTGGTTGCTGTGGGCAACATCACTTTTTTTTTCATTATTAGAGACTTTAGTAAATGTGCCTCTTAATGCCAAGTCACCTGCCTCATTGAAGGCGATACACATGAATACGATATAGGAAACAGGTGGTTTTGGCAGGCGCTAAGCACTCAATGGTTGAACATCGCCACAGCGATATACCACCCCTACAGATGGAGCAGATTCTATCACCATCCGCCGCCATTCACCAGCCACCAGACGGAGCCCGCCGCTGCCCTCCACCACCTCCCTGCCGCTCCCCTGCCCACATCCCTCCCTGAAGTGGAGACGAGCAGGGTTTCTGCCACCGAGTGAAGGGGAGGCGCGTGCGTGTAAGATGCTAGCGCATCCCCATCAGATGCAGCTCCTCTTAGCCAGCAAATCAGGGAATCTGGCGAGGCGCTACATCTGTACATCATGCATTTCACCACACAGCTCCACAGGGGTGCGCAGGGTAAATGCTCAAAGTTGCCTACTGTATGTTACGGAATTTCCTTGGAATGGGGAATATTTAATAAATGGACCCTTATGAATCAGTTATAACACTGATGAGCAAGGTTTCAGTGATGTCTCCGGTTCATTCAAAATCTATAGTCCACTGCATCATTCATAGAGAATATGTTGCAGTACATTGGGTACTTGTTTCCTATCTGGGCGCCCAGGTTTTCAACGTACGGCACCGTAATGAAATCGGATCGCATCGCATTGGATTCGGTACTCGATGATGTACGATGGCATACGATGCTATCCGATCCGATTTCATTTGAAATCGGATCGTATCGCATGCGGTGACGCGATCAACCCCGATTTTTACATTGGAATCAATGTTAAATGGTCCCTGAGACCCGATTTTACATTGATTTCAATGTAATAACCCCGCAAACCCACGATTTGTATAGGAAACCCCCCCCTGATGTTTTAAAATGCGCCTCCATTGTTAACGCCACCCCAGTATTGACGTCAACCCGAAGCGTGGCGAGCGCAGCGGTACGCGTCCTCCGACTTTTTCATACCCCCACTATCCACGTCGGCGTGGAGTTGAGAATAGAATAGTGTGGCGAGCCACCGAGCCCGAAGCGTGGCGAGCGGACGCGGATACCTGTGAAGCCCGCGAGGGGACACGGATACCTGTGAAGTATCCGCGTCCCCTCGCGGGGCTCGCTGCTCTCGCCACGCTTCGGGCTCGGTGGCTCGCTGCGCTCGCCACACTATTCTATTCTCAACTCCACGCCGGCGTGGATAGTGGGGGTATGAAAAAGTCGGAGGACGCGTACCGCCGCCGCTCGCCACGCTTCGGGTTGACGTCAATACTGGGGTGGCGTTAACAATGGAGGCGCATTTTAAACCATCAGGGGGGGTTTTCCTATATATCCTATGGCCCAACCATAAAAGCGGGAACGAAATCGGATCGCATCGCATCGTTCAATATCGTGTATGTGCATTTGTGGTATCCGATGCGATGCGATCCGATTTTTATACGGAGAATAGCATGGTGCGCAATTAACGTAGCGGGCGCCCAGATAGGAAACAAGTACCGTACATTGAATATAAGTTGCGTATTGATGCTGCCCCCTACTGAAGGGAAATAATACTACACCCAAAAAAATACTAATTGTAGATTCTGCAAAAAAAATTGCGCTGAGCAGATAAAGGAAGTATAAACTCAAAGCTAATCCATAAATTCTATTTGACTCTAATAAAATTTCAATCAGCATGTACGTCTCCAAACACAGAATCTAAGAGATAAATCAGGAACTGTTGTATAATAACATCCAATCACTGTATATATCTGCTGAAACTGGTGACAACAGGAGAAACGCGTTAGCTATGTAGCGGCAGGAGAAACGCGTCAGTAGGTAGCAGTTTATTTACGTACGTCCAGGATTTTATCATTACAGATTCTTCTAGAAGATTCAAGATAAATACGGATCATACGGATTGGAAAAGGGTCTTCGCTATATTAGTAAAGCACACCTTACTTATGGAATACATCTGTATTTTTATATTGTGCTGTTACTTATTTAATTCTGTGCAACGTGCACAATAAAAGTAACTAGAAAGAATTTCCTACAGTGCAAAGACCCTCTCTATAAACTGCCATGGGATGAAGTTTGTATTACCTGACGTAGAAGACTCTGTGCAAATTCCAGGGTCTGCAGCCTCTGTTTGTTGACAGCGCTGGCCTCAGTAAATCTAGCGGACAAATCTGCCTCCTGTGGATAAAAGCGAAATGCGTCACAGAGATCTACCCAACTCGATAACCATTTGTCATAATCTCTGATCACCTTTAGCCTTCATATATTGCACCAAATCCTCTTATTAGAAAAGACTAAGCATGACCACAAGAAATGAATCTACAATATCATTATCTTTTCTATTAAAATTAATTGCATTGACGTTTGTTGTCAAGAGAATGCATTTCGTCAATGATGGATACAGGTCCATACACAGGTGCATTACAATGTGTGGTGTAATGTGTAATGGGCATTATGGTGTGTTGCATAATGTGTAAGTGGCATTAAGGTGTGGCATAATGTGTAATGGGCATTATGGTGTGTTGCATAATGTGTAAGTGGCATTACAGTGTAACATAATGTGAAATGGGCATTAGGGTGTGTGGCATATTGTGTTATGGGCATATTGTGGGTAACATAATGTTTAAGGGGAATTACGGTGTGTGGCATAATGTGTAAGGGGCACTATGGTGTGTGGCATAATGTGTAAGGGGCATTGCTGTAAGAATGAAAAATTACAAATAATGTAAGTGGCATGAATCAGGATTTTTCCTGTAGTGACCAATGTCTGGGTGTGCTGGTTGCAGAACTGAGGTTAAAGGTATTTTCCTGCGAGGCCATGCTCCTTTTTTTGGAATGTGCGCTCCTACGGCAGTCATACTTTATTTTTAAAATATATATATATATGGGATTGAGGGCGCATTTTTAACTGTTCATTCTTTTGCCAAATTGCCTAGAAGCAGCCCTCTTTGTTTTACCAAAATGCCATATGGGGGGCATGAGAAACTTTTTTGGCAGGGGAGGACCAAAATCTATAATTACGTCTGCGCCCTTTTCTATGTATGTTCGGGGTGCGCACTCCCACCACCTTAATGTGAGCCTGCTAGGTTGTATAAAACTGATTATTCAAGATAGCGGCATTAACAACACCTCTAAGCCACTCCATGCTCCCTTGTTTTTACCCTTTTGGTGGTTTATGTCTTTAGAACCATGTTTGTAATCAATCTTTTGCGAATAGACCTAAGGAGTCGTTATTGGTTAGGTATCAAAATCTGGTTCTCTACTCACCTCATCCTTCACCTTGCTGGCGGGAGAAAGCGTTTTAGCTCGCTTAGAATATGAATTCCTCCTGTTCTCCGTATCCAGAATGGACCTGAGTTTCTCCGCATCCATCTCATAATCCTGCCACAAAGCAAGAATAAGTGATGAGACCTATCCATGCTGCTGTACGACGAAGGTCAACTTTTTGGCACCAGGCTAATGGAGCAACTGACTAACGTTACATCTTGAGGAGTATTGGGCCCTACTGACAGGATAACTGCTGACTGTAGTGTTTAGAGCAATTGGTTTAGTAGAGTAAGTAAAGTAAAATGACAAAGGTCCCTTTGTTTCATGTACACTACTACATCACCATTGACCTTGAGCCACAAAAGCTGCAAAAGGACAACAGATGTCTTATTGTCTTCGACTGCTGGCATTGGTTCCCTTGATTATGTAGACCACTTACAAGTTCCACGAGAATGGTGACCTACCTTCACTGCCTGCTGGTACTGCTGAGCACTGCTGGACACACGTTCCAAGTCCTGCTCTCGGTTCGAGATGTCACCCAACAGAAGCTGCGGATAGAAGATATTGGTGACTTTTTTGCTACTAGGTAGACTTCCGCCTCTTTAAGTTCTAGGCCCCGGTCTGCTCATAAACCAGTACTGGTGACCAGTTTGCTTCCCACGACTTTAAGCAAAGCGCAACCACATTAGACATTTGTACAAGAGGCAAGGTTTACCCGTTGGCTATTAAGCTTGCTCTCCACTTGCTTGACGGTGTCCGTGTCCTTCGGCTCGTAGTTGGGAATTTTATTTAGCCACTGATCCAGCTGGTCGTAGCTGTTTCGGTAGTTTGAATAGGCAGTCTTGCTTTTCTGCAGGCCCTGTGACCTAGATGCGAATGTGTGTAAGTCAACTTGTATGTCAAGTGCAGAATTAGGAATCTGGTGTCTACTATTGTTCTGATGCTCACCTGCTCTGAATCTGCTGGTCTAACTGCGAGTAGCGCTGGTTGAGCTTCGACACCTCGGCCTCTTGACGCTCAATATCGGGACAGTGCTCCTGGAAGCGGTTGGCAAGGTTATTGCAGCTCAGTTTAGAGTTGTGCAGGTTCTGCTCAGCTTCGGCAAGAACACCTCTTCCCATCTGTAGCTCCGAGCTCATCGCCTACAACGATGAAGAGCTGGGTCAAAAAGAGAACTCTAGATCTAGTTAGTAGGCAATGGCCTGGGACACACTCGGAAGTTATAATTAGCTGCAAAATGAAGAAGCTATTGTGGCCTCCAGACAAATAAAAAAAACTTTTAAGGGTATTTAGAACCAGCTAATAAAATAAAAACACACATACAAGTTTGTTAGCATTAAAGGTTTGAGATAATGACCTGCAGTGTCCTACAACTTATAATAGCATATGTCACTATTAATGGGAAAGTGAAGAGAAAGAAGGAGGGTAGAGTTCCCCAAAGTGACTGAAAATTTCTATAGATATCTCAGTTAGTGATTAGGGGGTTTTAGTAAGGGCGTAACTACCATAGGTGCAAGGGATGCAGCTGCTATGCGGCCCAGAGCTGAAGGGGGCCCATCTTTACTGTCTAAGTAATATGTTTTACATACATTTATCACCATCAGTTGCTAAATAGGGGGCTCTAACAAACTTTTTCTATGGGGCCCACTAATATCTAGGTACGCCTCTGGGTTTTAGTCCACTCCCATTAGTCACCAACCGATAACTCCTGCAGTTTCTTATCCACATCTCGTGGGTCTTCTGGCACAGTTTCATCCTGGCTCAGCTTGGTCTCATAGGTGGAAAGGAGATCTCTGCTCTTCTGCAAGCTGTTCTCCAAGCGATTGGAGGATTCAACCCTGAAAAATACGTAAAGGTCTTTCTCTTCTTTTGATGGTCATGATTGCGCTTTTGGGTGGTATGTGATAATAAAAATAGTCTCTATCATACTTACTTATCCTGGGCATAGGCAAGGAGGTCGTTGACCCTCTCATACTTCTTGTTAGTCTCGGTGGTTTTGCTACGTAGGATGGGTGCACTGGAGACCTCCGGGGCTTTGGACAGATAGACGGCACACTCTTGCAGTTGTTGAGACTTTTCAGGCTCTATGCGCCGCACGTTGTTGGAGATATTCTAGATGGAGGAAGAAATTGCGAAATATCAATCTACCGAGCTTGACAGTGGATTATTGACGATGAGCAACGGTAACCCCCTTTATAAACTACAATGGTCGCTGAGCACATTTAATCCTTCTTTCACACCCAATTGCGTTCCCAAGAATCCTTTGGCCCACTCCAGTTTTCCAATGTTCACCTTGAGCTCTTTAACCCTTTCTGAGCTATCCTGCACAGCGCGGTTATGCTCCAGAGGTGGACGCAGGTTGGAGCTGATGGCCTTCTCCTGCCTGTCTAGGTCGGTAATGACTTTGTCCAATCCAGCGAGAAGTTGGCGTCCCTGGTTATCCTGAGCATTGATGGTATCTGCGGAAAAATAGTCGATAATAGTCAAAAATAGTCAATACAAGCTGATTAATTCAAACCTGCCAAATATGGATTTGTAAAAGCCAAATAAATAAATGATCTGAAGGGTGTTTAAGTATTAAGCGCTAACGCTGAAGCAGGTTCCTGCTTGAACACTGGTGGATCAGTGTGACTTATTGTATGATTAGCGCATGTTTATTCATTAATATCTAAGAGCTGCATTACAGATAAGGAAACAGCCTTAAAAATCGGGAACTGCATTACAGGAGCCAATCTCCATCATCGCTACTGATATTTCCAGTAGAGTATTCCAGTGACACATTCCCTTTACGTTACAACATGTCTAACAACATAATACGGGCGATAACCTTTTATTTTTACTGACTGTATCAGATTAGTTACAGCCGACACTACCCGTCATCACAAATACCCTGCACTACAGCTAGCCAATAAAACTCTACAAGCAGTTTTAAGTTTCAATCATTTGGAGCAACTGAAACAGTCTGACAGTCGCCATCGAATGACTTTCCCAGTGTGTGCAATCTGTGTGTAGCAAAGGACCTACTCGGCAGCTGCGATAGAAACTGACGTCACGCGGCTTTCTTGAAAACGCCTGGGTACGCCTGAATTTTCCCTGACGCTCCAAGAAAACATCCGGTTTATAAAACGCCGGCTTCCTGCCAATCACCTAGCATACAGCCAGCAATAAAAAAAGTAGCTGGAGTTTATCGCAGGATGGGCCTCATTCATGCGTACTACGAGCCGTACCAATGCATCCGGCCTTCAAACTTGGATTTCAGGCTGGCCGCTCAGATCTAATCTGTGGTATAAGACTGAAGGCTAGACCATTTGAAAGCCAAGGCGGCACTTGCAGATGACTTGTTGGGTTACTAGTGTATTCCGTGAGGAGGAGCTACAGCACAGTTCAAAATTCATATCGGGGAGAAAAACCAACTGCCAGTGAGTCGTTTGGAATGGCAGTTGGTGGCCGAATGTGTGGCTCCCCTATTTGAACTTTGAACTGTGATGCAGGGTTGGGGAGTTAATAATTATGATATTGGGAGATTAGTGGCTGAATGGGTCAGGGAGGAGATTGAGGTGACTGGGCGGAGTTGATACTGATTGGAGGTGTGGCTTATTTTGCACATTTAATTGTAGGCTATTACACAATCAATGTAGGGGTTTTATTTCATAATAATTGAGGAATGTTTCCCGATACCTGATACTTTAAATCCTATATTCTAGATTGTGTCCTTTAATATAAAATAAAGAGTCTCGCACACAGCTCATTACCCATAGAGAAAGGTGCCTGGCCGTGCGTGCTGCTATGTAACACTTTGGCAGAGCGTGCCTGGCATACAGTGAGGATTGTATTACACAGAAGCTGCCAACCCTGTAACAGCTCACGCCATCTGTTTCAGGGCAGAATACATATTATAAGCTTATTTGGCAATTGGGTTGCCACGTTCGGCCAAGGCCAATATCACTGTAATGCAGTAGGGATCACTATCGGTGCAGTCTCCATCGATGGTTGCCATTGATTGCAAAACTGCAACCAGCCATCGATAGTAATAAACTATGTGATGGATTAGATAGATTGATAGTTTTACCTATCGATGGTCATTCATTTTTCTTTCAGGATGTGGGGGTGGGGCTTCAAGCTGGGGGCGGATCTATGTGCTATGTTCCGCATTGGGGGCGGGAACCCATCATTTTTTCTGAGTTTTACAGAAAATGTAGGCGTTACCCAGGTGTTGATGATGTCAGCGGCCTCCTTCTCCCCACGACCATCGCAGTGCTGAGTACTGTATGTCCTGGCTTACTTGGCGTCTCGAACAGGAAGAAAACCATTCGATGTTGAGTGATTTTGAATGGATTTCCCCTCGTGCATGGCTGCAATCGCATTCGCAGCTGCGCAGATGGGCTGCTGTGAGCAAGAAGTTCAAAGAAAAGGGTATATAAAGACACCCTTGCTGTGTAACTCCACCCGTAAGCTGTGGCTGCTGCATTCTGACCCATGTCTTATCATAACGACAAATCCATCAGACAGCAGCAACCGGTAAGGTCCCCCGGACGCCCTGGTCCGTGTCTCTCTCCAGCAATGATCAAAGCTTCGAAACATTCTACAGCAGCTGCTCATGATCCACATACATCGCCTTCCCAGCTGAGGTTTGGGCCTACTTGAGAACTGGCCAAAGTGGCCAGAATTCTCAAGGCATGATCTGAATGAGCTGAAAGCTGGAGCAGCTGTAATTTATCAGGATGTGTTTGAAACAAGAGTCTGATTATCCTGATTAATTGAGGAGAGCAGTTACTGGCGGTAAAACCACTGAGAATTACCTACAACATTAGGTCAGACCGTCACTTTAGAGCTGGACCTACCATTAGACTTTTTGTTCTGGTCATCCAGTTGCTTGACTAAAGAAGTCTTACAGCCCGCCGCTTTCTGCTTGGTGGCTCGGTACTGGTTGGAGATACTGGTGGTAGGAAGAGCGTAGAGTTACTTAGTGGACCAGCGACATGGCGGGTCACAATCCACAGAACTTGTCCTGGTGCACTAGGTACATCATCACCCACTCACCTCTCCGCAAGACCCAGAGCCTCAGGATCCGTTGGCGGGATGGTGAAGCAAACCCCGGGAGCCACCAGCTTCTTCCCGCTGCTATCGGTAACCTCCCATTTCTCCCCCCGGTTGGTCTTCAGAGTGTACAGTGCCCCTCGGGTGATCTGATCCTGCAAAACACACATATTATATACACAGATTATTGCATCATAAATATGGCTATCGCTCCTATGTTAAATAGGACTATTATGGACTGTATAGGATTGCTCTCTTACCTCATCTGTATAGAAGTCACACAAAGCCTCCACTGGGATGGGTTTGAGAGGGGTTTCCCGGCGGTACTTCAGCGGCAATACCTGGTTACTGCGCTTCTGCAGGGAACGCACAACCTCGTCGTATTTATCCAGAGCCTTGTCTTGGTCCTAGGACAGCGAGGAGCGAGGTTAATTACATAAGGTCTACTGTGGACTACTGTGGACATCTAGGGCGCCGCCCTCTCGTGCAGCATGGATACCCCCAAACAGTGGAATGATCACTCCCCCTTTAGGAAGGGGCATGGCCATAGTCTAATTCAAAAGGTTGCCCCGTTCTCTGACTACTTAACTGACCACAGATGCCAATCTTACCACAGAAAAAGTCAAATAATAATGGGCAGTGCTACTGGTCAATGTTGGCAAGACCAGGTCTATGTTAGTGATGGGGTTGATGTATCAAGCAGTGAAAAGGGCAGAGAAGCGGGACCATTGGAGAAGTTGTCCAATCAGAATCTACCTATCATTTAATTGGTCGTACTTGATAAATGCTTCCTCAAAGCTGACTGTTTGCTAATGGCAACTTGTCCGCTCTTTTCAATGTTTGATACATCAACTCCATAGTGAAAAGTGACACTGAGGGGTAAACACACAAAAATTTTCTAAAAGTGAAAAGTGGGGTCGTAGCCCATAGCAACCAATCACATTCTGTCTATCATCTTCTAAGATGCAACAGAGCAATGATAGCTAGAATCTCATTGGTTCCTTTTAGCACCTTTAGAAAATGTAGTCCCGAGTCCCGGAGAAAAGCAACAAAGGGCCTAATCCAAGCCCACTCAGAAGGGGACGAATTTGGGCCCCATCCCGATTAATGAGGGTCTGCGAAAGAACGCTGCTTAGTGAGCGAGTCTGAATCAGGCCCAAAGATTGGATTAGTAAATTAATGATAACTGAGACTTATTCAGGTCGGTTCGCAGCTAGCCTGCGTTCGCACGGGGGTTGTGTTAGTGTGCATTCGCATTTCTGCACATGTGCATATGCAGGGTGCATGCACCCACCGGGTGCACACACCCAACATAGCAGGCGGGGGGCGGAGAGGAGCGTGGGGTGCCGGGCAGCTCCATTACCATATGGGAACGCTCAGCGGGCGTTCCCATGAGAACGCTGGGTGTTCTCATGGTAATGAGGGTGTGGCGTGAATGCAGGGGGCGGGCAGCTGACAACACCGGATGTCAGCTGCCCGCCCACTTCCCCCCGAGCGTGCATGCATATGTCAGGTTGCTCAGAGCAACCACACATATGCATGCACGCCACACATCTTTTGATGGTCAGCGACGATCAAAAGATGTGGACGTTCCCCCCCTGGCCTGCGAATGGATGTTGCGGTGTAATATCCATTTGCATGCCCTGCGTGCATATCGCCCATGCGAATGGGTGGCGCCAGCCAACCATTCGCAAGGTGGGGTTTGGTGGACTTGCAAGGCAATCAAACAGAATAGCCCCCTATGTGTATGCATAAAAAACAAGAAATTGACGGTTTTGATGATCGAGATTATTGTTTCCCTTTAAAATTACACTTATAATAAGAAAGTAATAGCACATCCATTACTAAGAAAGAAAGACCGGTCCCCCTCAATCATGATTGGTGCCCTTCAGCTAGTCATGTGATCTCATTAAAAGGACCATCCCACACTTGTCCTCTCTTACCTCCAGCTCACGCAGCTGAGCCTCAATCTGGTATTTGTCCTTGAAGTCTGGGTTATACTTATGTTCCAGATCCCCGTTTACTTTCTTCAGGAGATCCTGACTGTCCTTGGCATCTCGGAAAAACTGGATGAGAAAGCAGATCAATGAGAATCCATGAGGCCATCTCATTGGCTTTATCTCAACATTCCGCTCAGCAATGACCTAGATACCTCTAATTGGAGCAGGGTCTACGTATTCCCACAGAGCAGTGGTCACAAGCTACCAGTATGGACCTCAATACACAGTACTGTCTATATGATCATCAAGGGATGGAGAGAACAAGTCCTGGGACCCCATTCGCAGGTTGTCCAGGAGACACCGGTTGTCTACCACCTTCATAGAGGCTCTGGGACGTTACAAATAATGGCCAATAACTACAGGGATCAATGACCTTACTCTGAATGATCCCAGTATGGATTATACAATAAAAATGAAAGAATATATTTAGTTGCTATTGCACCAGTGTAGATTACATTCCCTATATATCCAGTCTTGTCACAGCTAGTGATAACGGTGGTGGCCATAGATGTGTTCTGATGTTACGCTGGCCGCCTGGTTCCTCAGGTGTCTCTCTCACCTGGTGGTAGTCCTCCATATACTTCAGGTGGCTTTCCTCACAGATCAGGAGGTTGAGGTACTCTTTCCAGTCAGCGTGGACAGCATCCATGTGAGCCTGGGGGAGGACACATAAGAAGAGGTTGCTGTAGAGATATATGCTGCCATCTGTTGGATAAAAACTATACACGCTAATAAATATTTAACCAATAAGACTAAAACCCAGCCATAGACACTGCCAATTGGCTATTTAGCCGGACTGCCATGAGTTTTGCAGATTTGTAAATAGACAAGAGGGCACCATGGGCGCATCCAGCAAGGTACCATTGGTGTGGTTGGACCATGACACAGATATAGGGACAGGAGTACTAAGCTTTGGAGAGTTGGTAAAGTATAGAGAGATAAAGTACCAGCCACCAATTTGAATCTATATACGAATCTCGTTGATGATGCCCCTTTTGTCCGCGCCAAGTTCCCATCCTGCTTCATATACAGAGTCTGTATATAATACATACACAGGACAGTCTTCTGGTGCGGCCTAGTCACATCACATTGGCCCTTATTCTGTTTCGTGCGGTACGGCCCGCGTGCGGCCGTACCGCCGATGTTTACAGTCTGCACATGCGCAGAGGTCATTCTGCGCATGTGCAGCCCCCTTCGCCGCAGACGTATTTCGTCCGCCGCAAAGGGGGCGTATAGGGGCGTGAGGGGCTTCATCCCCTCATTTCCCTATGTGTACGCCCCGCGTTTCATGGGCGTTCCCATGCAAACGCGGGGCGTATGCATGGAAATGAGGGCATGACGCAGCTCATGGGGGCGGAAAGCTGACGTCGCCGGATGTCAGCTTTCAGCCCCCATACAAGCTACCACACGGACGATTGTCCGTGTGGTCTCAGCTTGCGGGAGCTGCTGGGGCGTGCGGACCTGCCTTCGATGGTCGACGACCATCGAATGCAGGGGGCAGCTCCCACCATGGTGGAGGCGTACGCCTCCACAATTTTTATGCGGATCGCCAGCCGTCCGTGTACGGACGGCCGTGGCGATCCGTCTCGTGGGCGGGGATTGGTTTGTGCGGCCGGAGCCCCGTGTGCGGCTCTGGCCGCACCAACCAGAATAAGGGCCCTGGTGACTGGGATACTACCAGAGTCGCACAGGACTGCGTGTCTCGTGTCACATGGTATATGTAGCTGTATGAGGACACATCTGTAGGACATGGAATCCGTTTTGTATGATTTGTGGTATACATTATATTTAATTTAAATATGATATAGATTAGGGCCAAAACCTTAAGAAATCCGGTTATGTAAACCCCTTTTTTTAACATTCTGGAGCTTAGAGCTGATGGGTAGAGCCTTTGGGCATTATCAAACTTTGCTCTAAAGCAGGGCTGGGCAATTGCGGCCCTCCAGATGTTGATGAACTACACATCCCAGCATGCCTTGCATCAGTTTCAGCATAGCCACATAGCGAAACTAATGCAAAGCATCCTGGGATGTGTAGTTCATCAACATCTGGAGGGCTGCAATTGCCCAGCCCTGCTCTAAAAGATCCAAGCTTGGATCCCGCCCACTACTTACAACTGCCACTGTGTCCCTCTGCACATGCTCAGTTTATCCTACATAATTGTCATTGGACTGCTCCACTGTGATTTTTGAGGACCGGTGGGACCCTGAAGTATCTGGATACTGAAACGCCTATAGACAAGAGCTGTGCAGAGAACGCGTTTGGACAGCTGCAGGAGCCACAGTCCATTCCCGTACTCTGAAGATGGCGCCTGCCGTCCTCCATCTTGTCTCCTCAGTTTTCATAACAGCCAGAAAGAATTATAAGGGATAATAGAGAGCGGAAACTAATGACTGAATATTCTCCAGGCCTGGCTGCTGCTTATGTTTTATCTGGCTCGAATATTCGAAGTAGGCTCCAAAATGGCTTCTGTCAGAAGGAAACGTATCAAACCTAACACTCATATAAGTAGTACGTATAAAAAAAAAAATTGAAAAGCTAGAATCTGATTGGTTACTATAGGCCACACCTCCACTTGTCATCTCTAAAAGGTTTGAGGGATCTCCCAGTATCACTCTAGGCCTGTGGAGTAATTTACCTCTATGGGGATCTTTGCTGGATGACCTTCGGCCAACAGTTTATCCCCCTCCTCCTGCAGTTTATTGACCTCGGCTTCCTTTGCTTCCAGGCTCCTCTGGATGAAGTTCTATTAGAAAAAAAAATAACGAATGAAAGGGGTTATCCATTTATTGTCAGTACAACCAGGGCAGCCGAGAGGGGGGGGGCAGGTACTAATTACCCGGGCCCGGGCTTGCTGGAGGGACCCGGCAGGGGCCCTGGTTGGACCCCTCCGTCCCTCCCGGCAGCAGCACACATACAGCATGTGCTGTGCTGACAGCAGGCTCAGCATGTGTGAGCTCAGCACAGCTCATGCTGTAGGTGTGCGCTGCTGCATTTAGAGTTTCCTTTCGCCCCCTCTAAACATTTTGGGGGCGTGACCTAAGCGCAGGATGTGGCCACACCTCCCACACTTAGGCCACGCCCCCAAATTTTACCGGGGCCCAGCATTCCTCTCGGCTGCCCTGAGTACAGCCATCTTCTCATCATGCTAACAGCTGGATCTCATCTGAGGCATCACCAAATGTCACGATGATTCCATTGCTGGACTCTCGGGTAGATCGTAAATGACATATACGACTTTCACGCGATTTATCGACCCGATGGGTCTAAAATGGAGGAAATCGGGCCATATTGTATTTTTGTATGGGGGCCTAACAGTGAGACTGATGGTATTATAGTAAAGGTAAGTGCAGTATAGCTCTATGGGGGTATCCTATTAGCTGCGATAACCCATTTTAACAGGAAAAAAAGTGAAACACGTCTATTTTCAGGTGCCGCTTTATCGCGGCTGCCAGATTGTTCACAAACGATAATTATCCATAGGTGTGATCTCAGATTTCATTAATGACTAATTGCGCACCTTGAATTTTTCCTTTATTTTGAATTAGCCAATAAGATGTTAGTTTTGGGCTGGAAAAGTGCAAAGTGATGAAAATGGGGGTACAAGGTATGGGGCGGGTATATTCGGGTGTTTTTTGAGTAGGACAAATGTTTTTAGGCTTTTAAGTGGGAGTAATCAGTTGTTTTTGCAATTAATTTTAAAAGTGCCTTTAATTGATCTAAATATATACATATACTAATTTTCATGTACGACCAATGATCTGTGGTGGGTTTTGCTGGGGCAGGACAAACCTGCCCTGGTATTTTTTTCCTGCCCCAGCAAAACCCATCACTCAAGGGGTTAAAGCAATTTAACACATATTGGGCCAGATGTATCAAGTTTCAAAAAAGTGATAAAATGGAGAGTGATAGACAACCAGCCAATCAGCTCCTACCTGTCATGTTACAGGCTGTGTTTGAAAAATGACAGGTAGGAGATGATTGGCTGGCTGTTTATCACTCTCCACTCTCTAAAAAAACGGGAGTGCGCAGACCTGTGATAAATGTGTTGTTTTGTTTTTGTTTTTTTTGGGGGGGGGGGGGGGGGGGGGCGATAGGTGTGATATATTTACCCGCAATTTCGGATTGCAGCTCATTACAGAGGGGTGACTTACCTCATACTGCCTCCTACGACTGATATAGTCAGTGTTGCGATCGCTCCAGTCATACTCCATGCGTTCCTTCTCTTGCTGGTCCAGCCAATAAAGTTCGTTGGTGCAGCGCTGCATGTAATCCTGCAGAGTGTTCAGGTCCCGCTGACGCTTCTGGGACGCAGTCTACGGTAGACAACAACAGGGAAAAGTCAGTCACTGGACTACCGTAGGCAGCAGCACCGGTGGTGGAGAGAGAATGCTGGGGCAGTATTACTGTGGGCACAAGATGGAGGTCCTTACCAAAAGCTTCTGGTACTTGACTTGCAGTCCGCTGATGTATTCCTGTAGGGGAAGAGGAGCAGCGCATGAGAGCACGGTACAGGTAGCAGGAGCCAACCGCATGGTCCTGTCTGGCTGACACTCACCTTGTCACTGTCCTTGTTCACGTGATCCCCCATCACCTTGACCTCATTGTGAAACATGTTGTGTTCCATGATTTGGTTCTCTACGTTGGGCAGGTCTGTGGTAAAGCCGGCACTGTTCAGCATGTCCTGCATAACATACGTCATTGTATATAAGTGTTCTGATTGTACATCTCAAGCCTATTGTACATCTTCTACTCAGTCCTCATATTCACTAATATAGTCTATTTGTAGTGAGATTAATCTGTATAGAGGAATGTGCATAATGTAATGTTGTATACTTCATGTCGCTGTTCCTACAGGGAAGCTTCATTCTCTGTACCAAGATGGCCCCTCGAGGGTTCGAATGAGCATGTGCGGAGCCATCTTGGGACTGTGGGCCTTGTTCTAGTTCACTCTTTGGGATGCGCGTTCGTTCGGAAATGACCGAACGCAACGCACGTCGGACGTTCTAAGAACACACGCCTACGTGTCGTCCACATCCGTTCGGACGGACTTTCTAAGAAGAGGGAGTGTCTTCGGACTGCATCCATACGTCCGTGTGCGGTGGGAACTCAAAGATTCTGCACGGTCCTACTGTGTCCGAACGGACGGGAATCTGTCCGTACGCACCGAGTTGGTGTATGTGCGCTAACCTCAGTAATCTATTCGGAAGTCGTGCTTCAGCCACATTACACACTTATCCAATTAGGCTACCTCGTAACATATATATTATTTTTAATTGTAATCAATTACTTCCTAATTGACACCTAAACACATTACTTCCACTTTAGATTAACCCTTACATCATGTTAAGTTTTATTAGTTCATTGTTGCACCTTTACCTGTGTTCAGGGCTATTTTTCAGCAGGCTCCAGCAGGAACTGAGGCCCTTATTCTAGTTCACTCTTTCTGACAGAATATTTCTTAGATGGACAAAACCATGTGCACTGCAGGTGAGGCAGGTGTAAAACCCGACCCAAATCTAATTATCTCTGCACAAGTAACACCTGCCTCACCTGCAGTGCACATGGTTTTGTCCATCTAAGAAATATTTTGTCAGAAAGAGTGAACTAGAATAAGGGCCTCAGTTCCTGCTGGAGCCTGCTGAAAAATAGCCATGCCTGTGTTTATGTATGCATACTATATATTAATTGCAAGGCAAATGCAATCAATCAAAATGTTCAAATTGTGATTAACACATAATAAATGTCACATACCTACAGTTTAAAACACAGTACGTGTGTGTGTACATCATTATGCATACTGGCTAACGTTATTTTTATTAATAATAATCTAATTTTGTGTCATGCAATGAATTGGGCACTATAATAAAGCTACTGTAGATCGCTGTGCAAAGACACACACATACACACCAACACACCTTCAACACCATTCATTCATTACCCTTCACTTTTTTCCACTTTATGCAATAACACATCTGTATACAGTATCTACCTTTTGCAAGTTCCATAAATATATAACACAATTTACAAATATACTGTTAAATTAAACAAGAACACACGGACAACTTCTAACTGTCAAGAACTATTTATTTTAACAAAAGACATTTTTTTTTAAACAAGACGGTCCGTGAGGTCCTGGAGATCTTGGGACAGCATTAGGAGGTGCTCCCTCATCTTTAACAGTGCTCCTCGGACGCCCTCGTCGACTTGCCTCTGGTAATCTGTCGGCATGTTAAAGGGGGTTCAACATTACTATTGATAGTCATGTATACATTTTATATTGTGATCCATAAAATATGTCAAAATGACCTACAGCATCAAAAATCATAGATACACACAATGACATAGGCTACTGCTTTCAACATTAAACTAAGTACTATGATGGTGACACACACACAGTGGTTTACTGTATACAATCTGTTACTTATACAATAAATTTACAATGTACCGTATATACTCGAGTATAAGTCGACCCGAATATAAGCCGAGGCACCTAATTTTACCTAAAAAAACTGGGAAAACTTATTGACCCGAGTATAAGCCGAGGGTGGTATATGCAGCAGCTACTGGTAAATTCCCCTGTATAATAATACAAGGACACCACAGGCTGCTCCCCCTACATAATAACAGGACACCACAGGCTGCTCCCCCTACATAATAACAGGACACCACAGGCTGCTCCCCCTGCATGGGACACCACAGGCTTCTCCCCCTGCATGGGACACCACAGGCTTCTCCCCCTGCATGGGACACCACAGGCTTCTCCCCCTGCATGGGACACCACAGCACAGGCTTCTCCCCCTGCATGGGACACCACAGGCTTCTCCCCCTGCATGGGACACCACAGGCTGCTCGGCTTCATCCCCTGTACTGGGGGGTTGCAGCTGCCGCGCTGTCTGGCTCCACAGGGAGGCGGGGGAGGAGGGTGCACGGCCGCCGCTGTCCTCCCGGTGTGTCCGCCGCTGCCCTGCTTGACGGTGGCAAACTGCAGTGCTCAAGGGAGGTAGAGGGTGCCGCTGACCGGCTCCACGGAGGGAGGGGGGTGCGTGGTGGCAGCCGCTGACTTCCTTCTGCGGCGCCGATGCCCTGCTCCTCTCTGTTATGGCCAGGCCTCCTGCACCATACATGT
Organism: Crinia signifera; assembly: GCF_055691185.1. Taxonomy (NCBI): domain Eukaryota; kingdom Metazoa; phylum Chordata; class Amphibia; order Anura; family Myobatrachidae; genus Crinia; species Crinia signifera. The sequence continues at coordinate 28,478,552 of NC_139223.1, read as the reverse complement.
CCTCAATGCAGGAGGCTGGCGGCCATGTTTATGTAGCCGCGACGATCTTCCCTAAGCCGCGGCTACAATATTAAAGCCACTGACTCGAGTATATACGGTATGTTTAAAAAGGCCACCTAGACTTGAACCTCTCTCAAACTTGACAACCCTTAGCAGTCAGCAATGTACTGTAAAGCTACTAACATTATGAGTACCTTTTTTCATAAATATTATCTATACACTATGTCAATGCAATGTGGTTAAGTTGTGGCTCTCATTCCCGTCCTTTCCTTAATCCATACTAACCTATGTGTGATGTTGCTGCTGCTGGTGAAGGCTAATAGCATCAGGGTTTTTACATTTTGAACCAACAGGCTAATGGATACATTATGGCCTTGGTTAATATTGTTGTTTTCTGCCCATACCCTGGATTAGAATTATTTATAGACAAAACATTTTTTAACAATGTCCCCCATACTCCATTTATGCCATAATCCATAGTGTAATTAAAAATACATAACACATACCGCTAATCAAGTACACGAGGCATAATGTATACTTACCACTTTCTCCAACCTCTGCTCCCATTTCTCCGGCCTGGTTGGTGGGTGGAGGGTAGTTGGGTGCTGGGAGTGGGGTTTCGATTGGAGGATGGTAGGTAGGTGGAGAAGGGAGGCAGAAGGAGTGGGTAGAGTAATGGTCGTGGGTAGGGGATTGGGAGTGTGTAGAGTAATGGGTGTGGGTAGGGGATTGGGAGTGGGTAGAGTAATGGGTGTGGGTAGGGGATTGGGTAGAGGAATGGGCCTCTTCTGCTCTTTCCCGTACTGTGTAAATATGATCCAATTGAGCAATGGATGATTGAAATTAAATGGAAATAAAATAAAAAAATATATTTTAAAATTCATATACAACTTATTATATCCAATAGACAGATAGAATATTAATTCTAGAGAGCGCAAAAAAACACTACACTGTTTTGTTCATATAAAAAATACAAATTTAATCAATCATAAATAAAATAACATCTAATAGAAATTAATAAAATTGAGCATGTAATTTGTACAATAATCTCTTAAAAGAGAGCATAAAAAAGAGCCATGTCCTTTGGCCAAAAATGCCAATTAATAAATCAAAACACTGACATTTATACGATCCAATGGCAAGTTTGATGTTTAGGGTATTTGTAACTCCACATTCAGTATGTAGCCAATTGTCGCATATTAGGTAGTTGTAAATGAAGATAAGCAAAAGTCCAGAACTTGCAGATTATGAACTGCAATTAATCATTTGATTGGGACCCAATTTATAGTTGGTAATAAAGTCAGTGGAAAAGAATGATTAGTATATATGTGTGCGCACCCGTGAGCTTCTCACTTGTAGCCACTCTCACCGTCAGCGTGAGGTATAACGGAGCAGGTAGTATGTTAGAACACAGTAGATTTGAAGAATGAGCTTGTATACAGAGTTCCACAACCTGACCACAGCATTGAGACCAGCTCGCTGTGTCAGGGAGCCGAACGCCTTCAGGCGAACGCTGCGGGGGAAGAAGTGTGTCTGCTGTCGATATCTACCTCTGCTCTCGACGGGGTTTTCAGAAGGCTTGCGCAGTACTCCGTCTGTAGCGGGACTGGTCTCTATGTCGCTGAGAGACAGTACTCCTGTGGGCGCAGTGAGGCGCAGGCTAACACGGGGCACAAATCAGTGGCAAGGCATCAAGGCATCAGAGGCAAGGGAGGTTCTTGACGCGTTTCTCCGTCGTGTCAAATTGACGGTTTCTTCAGAAGATACTCCCTCCATTGCATTGTTGCTATTTAAATGGTAATCCACCAATCATGTTAACAGCCCTGTGAAGGATCATCTGTATTGCATTTCTAATTAGACCAGCACATATATGCTAAAATAGTATTAGTAACATCAATAGGTGTTTCAATGGCAAGTTTTCTAGTTTATATATATAGAGAGAATGCACATATTTTGTATGCTGTTAATCAAACAGCTCTGGATTGTTAAAAGGCATGGAACAGAGAGAAATATATAAATATATTATGTTCAAAGGATCATGAGAATCCTGATTTCAACCACATACTAACAGGTTAAGATGTCTATTAATAGTACCTGACACAGTGTGATTATTGTGGCGTGGCACCTAAAACACAGTTATATGTAGCTAGAACACCAGGGTTCTAGAACTTATTATATCCACATGACTGTATGCCAATAAGAAAGTATCACACAGATAGTATATTCCATTTAAACATCATTGACAACCAATTATCCTCAATGACAACCAATTATCCTCATTAACAACCAATTAACCTCATTGACAACCAATTATCCTCATTGACAACCAATTATCCTTTACATTTTAGTTTTGTTAATCATGGGGAAAATAGTGTATACACAGGCGATTATGTGTTTCATGCTGAGATACTCACATCTTTCAATACGCCGCCTGAGACGCTGGAGTAGCTCGGGCTGGCACCTCCTTAAGTCGGACCATAGCCTCTCCAGCTGGGCGACGGTCCTCCGCATGTGTGTGCGGGCGTATATTCTGCGCCGGCCAGCAACGTAGGCCCGGCGCTTGTCGCGGTTAGAGATAAAGGGCCCCGCACGGCCCAGCCTCCTCTACATTACGGAGACGAGGGCCAGCAGCTCCGCAGTAGAGAAGGGTGCTGCCCTCTGGTAAGCCATCTTTGATATGGCACATTAAAGAAATGATGTCAAGTGATTGGTTGTAAACAAAGTTATTTGGTATTAAATTTATAATCATTATCTGAACAGTGTGTATGCGCAACATAAATCGGCGAAACCATCGCATCGCCAAGCAATGCATGCCATAGCTTGGCATCGCATAGCTGGCCTTCGCATTACTTACTGTATGCATTTATGTATATGCGTATATTTAGTACAATACACACATGAACATATGTGCAGCTCTCCAGCCTACACCATTATATTTGACACATTATTGACTTCAGCTGCCTGCCTTAATCACCTCTTACTTCAAATAAATATATTGGTACGTGTGTACTAGCACGGCGCCCATCGCATCGCAGACCATAAGGCATGTGATGCGATGTTATGCGATGTCAGCCGATTTTAATTTTTAAATATACCATCGAATTGTATGGCATTGTATGTCATTCTATCGCATATACAATGGTATGCGATTTAAAATTGTATAAGCACCCTAAAGGGTTTTTCCATGTTAAAAGTTGCCCCTATAAGTTAATTAAACGTGTTGGGTGCTTACTATGTTAAAAGCACCCCCAACGACACCCCCACTATAAACGCCAACCCGAAGCGTGGCTAGTGCAGCGAGCCCGCGAGGGGCGGCAGTACGCATCCTACGACCTTTTCATACCCCCACTATCCACGTCGGCGTGGAGTTGATTTTATATAGTGAGGCGAGCGCAGCGAGCCACCGAGCCCGAAGCGTGGCGAGCGGACGCTGAATACATGTAAAGTAATACGCGTGCGCTCGCCATGCTTCAGGCTCGGTGGCTCGCTGCGCTCGCCACACTATATAAAATCAACTCCATGCCGAAGTGGATAGTGGGGGTATGAAAAGGTCGTAGGACGCGTACCGCCGCCTCTCGCAGGCTCGATGTGCTCGCCACGCTTCGGGTTGGCGTTCATAGTGGGGGTGGCGTGGGGGTGCATTTAACATTGTAAGCCCCCATTAGGGAGCTTATACAATTAAACATCGTATAGGGGGCTTATACAATTTAAAATCTCATCGCATCGCAGTGCATCGGGTGTATGCCATGCGATGGCATGCGATGCGATGCGATTATATGTTGTGCGACCTAATATCGTGGGCGCCGTGCTAGTACACAAGTACCAATACTTTTATAAAAACAATTAATATTTGCATTAATAAACCCATTACCAACACATAAAAATCTGACAGGGCCCAAAAATTATGAAATTCAAAATACTCACCTAACATGGATGAAAACATCAACTAAAATATAGAACAAAATTATAAAATTTAACATATCTGTACAAGGTATACATTTTACCATCAACATTGGTCACCCAAAAAAAGACACTACAAACATTAAACACAGTGCAATTGCTTTTTTCTAATATAGGCCATGGTGCCTATCGTGACCTTGTGAAACCACATTTATTAGACATTTGTCACTTTAGTTGTTTTTATTATCTAAAAACATCTAAATAGTGGGTGGTCTTAGCAACATTCAAACGTATACCTGAAAAAACATGTAACCACAGAGTCCCGCGCGTGGTATCCCCTGATGTTTTCCGGGGTGCGGGATGGGGGCAGGGCACCCTCTTGCGGCTCAGATGTTATCTCCCACTCATCAAAAGGGACATTACGCCGCACAGTGATATTGTGCCAATAGCAACATACTGCCACAATCCTCGACACCATTTCTGGGGAGTACTGCAAGACACCACCAGTGCGGTGGAGCACACGAAAGCGACCCTTTAATAGGCCAATTGTGCGCTCCACCACTTGCCTTGTGGCAACATGCGCCCCATTGTATGCCTCCTGTGGACCCGGTGTTGGGGAGCTTTACGGTGTAAGCAGCCAGGGCATACATGGGTAACTGGAGTCACCCAGAACCCACGCATCACGGCCTTCAAGCTCTTGGAGTCTTTGCTAAATCCGGTTTGTCGGATAACATGAGAGTCATGGGCACTTCCTGGAAACTTTGAGTTGAAGGCCAGAATTTCCATGGATGGTCCACATATCACCATTTTTCGGTTCCTATAGATCTTCTCACTGCGTGATGGAGGCACGAATGGTACATGGGTCCCATCCACAGCTCCTATCACATTAGGGAAGACAGCAATTTGATGGAATGCCTGCTGGCTCCTGTGAAGGGTCTCTTGTGCAAAAGACATGACCATGAAGTGCCCCTTGTGCCTAAACATGGCTGACATCAAACGCCTCAGGATTCTGCAGAAAGCAGGCTGGGATATCCCAGCAAGTACTGCCACTACTTGCTGGAACGATCCATTACGGCCAATGTGACACGGAGGCCCAATGTTTCCCTAAGAAAGGCAGGACCATCTTCAGCTTCAGCAGAATCATCGGGAACACAGCAGGTGGCTTCCCAAGAGAGAAGCCAGGCCAGCACTTCAAGCTCATCAACTGGTAAGCGTGGCCGGAAGAGGACAACAGGGGAATTGTCCAAAAAGAACAAAGCATTCCAAGAGGAGGAACTGCAAATACTGGTACCCCGCGCACGAGATTGGATTGAGTTAACACACAAAGGTTGACACCCACAATGAAGGAGAAGATTTGGGACGACATAACAGCGGAGATTAATGCGGTTGCACGACAAGTCCGCAAAGCTGATCGGGTGAAGAAAAGGCAAGTTGTAATGTGTACAACACAGTTAGGTGTACATATAACAAATACATGTACATGTGCTAGCACACACATTTATATGAGGTTGAAAATGTGATTTCTGTGTAGATTCCTTTAAAAAAGCAGTCAAATTATCAATGAGGGCCAAAATGCAAGGTGACAATTAGCAAGCAAGTGTAGCTAGAAAGTTTGTTGTGTTGTCCCCACAATTACCTAATTATTTATTTATTTATTTCTTAATAATATAATATACAAACTCCGCACAATTAGGGCCATGCTGGGTATTGAACCCATGGCCTCACTGCTGCAGTAATGCTAACCATTACACCATCCTAACTGGCCCAATTTATAGCAATAATTATAAAATAATAAGGTGATAAGATGGTGACTGTGAATGTTGAAGAATATCAACATTGGGCATGTAAAACATCTCCACATTTTTCGTTTTGAAATAATGGCAGTTATGTTGAATGACGCATCAAACAGAATCACTAGCATATAACAATGCATAAAAAAAATCTCATCAGGTGTTATAATATGTAATAAATTTAAATTTTTGGTTGCAGGTGGCATGATTTCAAAAGTAACCTTAAAAAAAAATTAACCGCACGGTGGACGCACAGCCAGACCACTGGGGCTGGCAGCATGCCCAGACATCTAGTGCTCTCCTCCCTGGAACAGTTGGCCCAAGACTGTGTGGCGATAGAGGAGATCCGGGGAGTTAGCAATATGGATAGCGAGGCCCCAGTGGATGTATTCGTGGCTGAACTTCAAGGTAAATTGTTAGCCTGACATAACAAAATACTGTTACGTTTCCTTGAATGTGTTTTAATTTAACATTTCTATTTCAGAGGAAGATCCATGTCCAACATGCGACACTGAGACCCAACAAGAAGAGGCCACATCAAGGCCACCGGTGCAGCAGGCTCAAACAGCCATACAGGATGTTGGAGGGTGGACGCAGCTGCTGAATTCCATAATGCAGCAGGGAGAGGCAGCAGCAGAGCGGCAGACTTGGACCAAGGAGGTCATGAAAGCTATTGTTGACACTCAAAAGGCAATAGCTGCCAGTCAACAGGCCAGCGGCGTAGCTACGTTTTGGGCGCCCCCCCGCCGCCCATTCAAACCCCCCCAATCCCCCACAGCCTTACCTTTCGCGCCGGTCCCGGTGGCTCCGTTCTTCTGCTGAGGACCACCACAAAATGGCCGCCCCCATACAGCAGACAGTTTCAGAGAACTGTGTGCTATATGGGGGCGGCCATTTTGTGGTGGTCCTCAGCAGAAGAACGGAGCCGCCGGGACCAGCGAAATAGGTAAGCCTGCGGGGGATTGGGGGGAGGTGTAACTATAGCACCGCAGCCCCCGGCGCCCCCATATGCACAGCGCCCCCCCCCCCCGCGGTGGCGGGGGCTGCGGTGCTATAGTTACGCCAGTGCAACAGGCAATAGCTGGCAGCCAGCAGGTTATAGCTGAGCAAGCTGTTCGGCAAAATGACCTGTTGGTGCGCCAAAATGACCTCCTCCTCCGCCATAATGACCTTGTGGCGGAGCTAATCTCCACCAATCTCCACCAATAGGGCCCTATTGTCTGTTGCTTCTGCTGCTAATCCACCATCAGCACGCCCTGCTGCCAGAAGGGGAAGAGCAACACCACCTGGTGTGTTCCTAATGATTCTGCTGTGGATATGTTTTAAATTTATTTCACATTGTATGTTTTTTTTCACATATGTTCCCATGTGCAAAATAACATGGTGTTTAAAAAATTTTTAATTTCACATTATTATTTATTAAAACTAAATTTATGCAAACGTGTGTGCTGTTTCACATTAATGTAATGGGCAGATTTGCATATAGATTTGGGTAACACAGTTATGTCCATTGAGTGCAGTGTAAATGTGGGCCAGATACCAACAATAAAGTAAATGTGTTTGCAGCATATATTCAACTATTTTGTATTGCCACATTTAGCCAGCAATGACTCAGTGGTTCCAATTGAACCTGTGAAAAGTGTTTGATTAATCACTAATGACCAGAGGACTGGATTGTATTGTGCTCAGCTGCGAGTGTTTAAGGTGCGGGATTACTAATTGGGCGATCCGAATGCCTAGTGCATGAACCATTGCCCTCCGAGAAGTGAAAGCTGCTTGTTGTCACCGAAGATTTCTGCCGTGTTGGTTCGCTTGCGCTCGGTGTCCGGTCCGAATGCATGCCTACCACTGTTCGTACACTCCCGCGTTTACGCCCAGTTTCCCCCACTTTGAAACCGCGCCCTTATACACGCCCACAAGACGCCCATATTACACCCATATTTCCCGAGGGAGTTCAGTGGACATTTGTAGATGGTATTGCTGAGAACGAGTGCGAAGACACTGCGTTGCACATGCGCAGGTAGCTAAAAGTCGCAGTCCGAAAGAATGCGGAACGGACCGACTCAACCAGAATAAGGCCCTGTGTGAGAGTTTAACAATGGGAGATTGTCTTCCACTTAACTCCAGTGAAAACTAGTGACTACACTGGCTGGTGAGTTGTATGACACCCCACCCCTCATGCTCCATGCCATCTGTCAGTGTATACAACAGTGAGTACAGCTATACCAGTAAAACCATTCCATTGGTTAAGTCACTGCTACTTTCAATCATACACCTTGCTATCTCTCCTTAGAGTCACGCCTACAGAGTATTACACATCACCTATTACATCCTCAGGTTCACACCTACGGTACACCTTATAATGCCTCCTGACAATCACTCCTACTAAATATTGTAAATGCTGTAATGTGTCTGACTGCAGTACATCCTGTAATGTGCCCAATTTCCTACTACAGTGTAACTAATAATAGCTAATCATTTGGTACCATCTTGTCATCGATGACTTTGTTCCAGTTGACTTTTGGAGCATCCAGTGTGGGAATCTTCTGATTGTAAATCTGATCGTGCTTGGCGCGTTGGTTTAGTATACGCTCTTTCAGTTGCCGGATGCTGCAGACAAAGAAACATGACGGTCACAAGGGGGCAGTATAGTGCTTTGTGGCTTCCTGACATTTTTTTTTTTTCTTTTTTAAATGGTCACCATTGATCAACAGTATAACAAGTCAATAAGATTCTGACTTCTACAGTATATAGCTGTTTATATCAATAACGTACTATGATGGTAATGAGATACACCGTATAATATATGAGTGATGTGAGTACTGATCTAAGCCTCTGTGTGAGATATATTGTTGTCGTGGTCACACTATTGGCACCAAATGCCAAGTATAACAGTATAGGTCTGTGCGCAGAACTCCTGGGTGACTTCAAATATCCTTATATTGCATACACATCTCCGTCAAATATCCTTATATTGCATACACATCTCCGCTGAGCAGGGTATCACCACCCTCTGGGTGTCGATACCCTATAGAAGCCTATGGGCTTCTATCGCCGCCCGCCGTCCGTGCGCCCCCTCCCGTCCTCCTTTGATCTCCTCCTCCCCCAGCAGGTGTCACAGCTGGGAGGACATCCGGCTGCAGGGGGGAGGAGGAGACGCAGGGGGACACTGCCAGCCGCCGGGATGTGACGGAGACCCCCGCAGACCACTTCACAGGCATCTCGGGGGTCTCCGTCACCGCAACCCGATGCTAGCCGCATATGTTAGTACATATGCGGCAGCATCGCGGCGGCTGTCAGGTGAAGGGCGGCTATGTATATTAATACATCCCGCCCTTTGACTTTATCCTACAGTTCCACACACGTGGATGAAGACTGGAAACTGTAAGGTGTGGCGGGCACAGCGATAAAGAAGCGAGGCACCTGGCTCAAAGCACGACAAGCCCACTTGATCGAATGTACATATTGACACACAAAAAACGTGAAAAACTAACGTTGATCTTTGGCAGCTTCCTTACTTTTATTAGAAAAATATAAATATAACATTAAGCGGGGGATTCAATTACCCGTGGTAAATTACTGCGGGCAGAATTGGGAGGCAGCCTCCGGCTTTAATGCCTAGAGCTATTTAATTAGACTCCCGTCTTCTCCCGATCCCCTTGTTAATGCACAGATCCAATTAAACGTTCACAGATTATGTGTTAGTGCAGTCAAGGCACGTGTTATCCTCCAACTGATGGCTTCCGCACTAACTGGATAACCCTGGGGGATTAATTACCCTGTAGTAATACACTGCGGCTAATTGAATTCCTCCCTAAGGGTCTGTTTATTAAATAATATTTGCATGCTATCTCTTGGAAAACACCTGCACATCTTACCATTTGCAAGAGCACAAGCAGCCCCATAGGATTCTATGAGGACTGCTAGACTGTCCGATAGGCCAAGATCCGGAATGCCAGTTACCGCTAACATCAGATAGCGTTAGTCTTTGTAGCCTATGGGCTGCACATTGCAGAAAATTACCAGGAGAGGGCTCTGTAAGATCCCTCCCCAGCAATGGCCACTCCCATAGGCGTGGTTAGCAGTGCGAACATGCCCAGCAGCACTGCAGTGCAATCACTTTACTTCTATCACAGCGTTTCCTGGGCATATCCACAAAAACGGTGTCTGCGCCCAGGAAAACTGTGGGCGTCCGAATGCGGGAGGGCGGGCTGATGGCTTCCAGGGGTAGGCGGCTGAAGTCAGCCACCCGACCCGTTCTCAGACCCAGACGACGCAAGTATAGGTCAGTCAATAATGACTTATATGTGCGAACAGGGTAAAATTCAGCGACCATAAAATTAGTTCACTCCCCTACGCACCCTTGTGAATGGATGGTTATGCAAAATATCCATACACAATGCACCGAGTATGTACGCGCGGCAGGTGGGGGCGGGCATTCGCTTGCTTGGCGGGCAGCATTAGTTGGCTTGCCAAACACTGATAACATGCACCGTGATATAGGCAGTAATCTGCATGCGGCTGATGAAAGGAGCTGAGCACTCGGAGACCCTCCGGCCATCCCGGAATGTCACTGACGCCAGTTCTGGGTTACCACCTGCTGGAGATCAAGTAACACCGCGCTCTATTTCTGTAGTACAGATTAGTGTGAAAGCTCGTCTATAAACCTCATAAAACCTGGTAACAAGCAGAAGACCAGACTCCATCACACACCCGGAGACTGCCCGCAGCCAGCAGGGAGGGGGTTAGCACGTTCAGGAAGGAAACATACGTTTCGCATGAAATATTACAATGATCTATGGATGAGTGATCTGAGTCCTAAGAGAGCCATGCAGGACCAGATTAATAATGGGGAGGACTCCAGGCATACACATACATATAGGCCCATCAGGCAGCATGATGATAATGATGACCGTTACCTAGAAGACCACACAGTAGGCCATACATCATAAATATTACAATTGCTTTTCTATCACAAATGTATGCAATTTTTCTATTTTTATGTATTTAGGGAGACCTTGGGATAAATTTACTAAGAGACAGCACTGACTAAAGTTGTGAATGATCTGGTCACTGCTAAGTCTAAAGGCCACTACTCACTACTAATTCTTCTAGATCTCTCTGCTGCTTTTGACACTGTTGACCACACACTTCTCATACAAACACTACAATCCATAGGTCTTAAAGACACAGCCCTCTCTTGGTTCTCATCCTACCTCTCTAACCGCTCCTTTAGTGTTCGTTTCTCTGATTCTACCTCCTCTTCGCTACCTCTTTCAGTTGGAGTACCTCAGGGTTCAGTTTTAGGTCCCTTGCTTTTCTCAATCTATACCTCATCTCTTGGCAAACTAATCAGCTCCTTTGGATTTCAGTATCATCTGTATGCGGATGATACTCAGCTCTACCTATCCTCCCCGGACCTGTCCCCATCTGTATTGAGCCGTGTCTCTGAATGCCTTTCTGCTGTTTCATCCTGGATGTCATCTCGCCACCTCAAACTTAATATCTCAAAAACAGAATTAATTATATTTCCGCCAATAAATAGTAGTTACCAACCTGATATCTCTATCGCTGTTGAGAAGATGACAATCACTCCTACCTCTCAAGCTCGCTGCCTAGGTGTTATCCTTGACTCAGAACTTTCCTTTGTACCCCACATTCAATCTGTCTCAAAATCATGCCACATGCACCTAAAAAACATATTTAAAATTCGCCCTTACCTTACACAAGACACTGCAAAAACTCTAATCCATGCTCTCATCATCTCACGCATTGATTATTGCAATAGTCTCCTTATTGGCCTTCCCCAATACAGACTCTCACCACTACAGTCCATTATGAATGCAGCTGCAAGGCTAATCTTCCTAGCCAGACGTTCATCGTCTGCAAAGCTACTCTGTCAGTCACTTCATTGGTTACCTGTATTCTACCGTATTCAATACAAAATTCTTTTACTTACACACAAAGCCATAAACCAAACTACACCAACATACATATCCTCTCTTATCTCAAAATATCATCCAACACGACCTCTACGCTCCTCCCAAGATCTGCGTCTCTCATCCACACTCATTACCCGCTCCCATTCCCGACTGCAGGACTTTCTTCGGGCTGCACCCACTCTGTGGAATGCCCTCCCAAGCACAATAAGACTCTCCTCCAGTCTCCAAACCTATAAGCGTTCCCTGAAGACTCATCTCTTCAGGCAAGCTTATCAAATTCCAGAACCAGTCATAGAACCTTGCGTTCTGGTGGAATCGATGCAATAAAGAATACAGTATCTATCCTTATGTATCAATGCCTATTTCCCTATAGATTGTAAGCTTGCGAGCAGGGAACTCCTACATTTTGACTGTCTGTAAATACCCTGTTTTGTTTCACTGTCTGCTATTGTAAAGCGCAACGGAATATGCTGAGCTATATAAGAAACTGTTAATAAATAAATAAATAAATAAGATGGGAGTAATATTGTAAATGGGACGTTGCTATGGGCAATCAATCAGTTTCCACTTTGGATTTATTCAGAACCTTCTGGAAGATAATAGATAAAAACTGATTGGTTGCCCATAGCAACATCCTTTCTTCAATAGAACTCCTATCTTAGTAAATTCACCCCCTTGTGACTGACAGTGTAGCAGGTATACATGCCCACCTAGCACTGGACATATCAATGGGTACACCCACACAGCACTGGCCACACCCACACTGCACTGGCCACTCCCCCTCTGCTTCCCACAATAGGCCCATCACCATTTTATCCCCAGGCCCATGTGGCCTGTAATCCAGCCCTGCTGAGGATGAGTGGGATTTTACTGTCATGGGACATATCTGCAGGGTTGTGTCTATATCCCCTTCAGTAAATGTAGCCTTAGAGGGAATTAGCCCACATGAACCATATGAACCGCGACGGCAGGGGGAGGAGCAACGTTCAGAACATGGTACCCGTAGTGTACCCTCGCTGGCAACGCTTCGTGGCTCAGTGGTGAGCAAAACAAGGCTAAATGTTGATGTGGACAGTGAATCTGCTAGCCTACGACCTTGCTCTTTTTGCTGCTGCCACGGCTCACATCGTATGTCTCATGGTTCGTGTGGTCTGTTGATCACAGCTGAGGCAGCCATGTTGTGGAGTGAACCCATATCCCTCAGAATCCAGTCCATCTGTTCGCTAGGAACCAGCGGCTTCACATTGGCGTCAGAATTCCCTACTGAATACCTAAAACTTACATTTCTATTTTAGCATCTGCGTACACTATGTGATGGTGGCCAGAAGCTCCGCCTGATTAGGGATTAATACATTATATTATAATGTCCTGCACATTCGTATCTCAAAATGCTGCAAATGTAGTCAGTTGGGTTGGTAGGCCCCACAAATCTACACAATGTATGTCTACATAGCAAGTCTGCTAAGCCGTCACTCCAACTGTGCCTGCTCAGTGCTTAGCAACTGAAGCTCCTCCCCCTCCATAATAAGGTCACATCAGTGTAATGATTCTATGACGTATGTTAATAAAACATTGAATCACTCACTCCTCTTGGATCATGTCCCCCTGAGGGTGATTAAGTTGGCGGGCCAGGAGAGCGTCGGTCTCCAGCACGGATATCAGCCTCTCGGACTCTGTCATGGTTTGGGATGTGGAGTCTCTGTGCATCACAGGCTGGGAGGAGATAATCTTATCCAGATCCTAGGTGAGAGAATGTCAATAACATGTTATATTATATACTGGCACATTTCATCTCATAAGCCCACCATGGAAAATTAAGTGTAATAACATGCACAGCTGCTATAAAGGCAGGACCCTTATATGCAAAATGTCTGATAGAAACTTATATATTAATTATACATAAATAAAAATAAAATTTTTTGATTATTTTCAATCTCATGATCTTAATGACTTGCAATCTCATCATATATATTATATGCAGTATATGATGCTGCATACAATTAGGGGGGATTCTACCCACAATGGCTGATGCAATTAGCAGCGATAACCGTACGTATTAAGACACAGTAGTTGACTTTTCCACCCAGTAACAGGAGCTACGAGGAATGGTATGCATTAAAAAGCAGTCCCTGCGGTGTAATGCTTTAAGAAACTATTACTGCAAGTACAAGGCCCTTTAAGTGTATAGCTCTGGAGTGTGAAACACAGAGGTTTTACCTTTGTGGCAGAGCCTGTGGTTAATAGATTCCCCCCAGAGAATATTGCATATGATTTCAAGTAATGCCACTCCGGAATTAGATATGGTGGGTATAAAAGATGACAACGCATTTCGCCTCACCACATTGCAGTACGCGGATTGTGATGATGCTGATCATATAATGTGGGAGGAGCAAGATGTTATGATTCCTATATGGATCTTGCCAGACCTGACTTCACAAACCTCATTTTCCCGAAAGGGAGTTCATCAAGCTAAATATAAGATCATTTTTATACAGAGATATAGTATATGAGATATATAGGTTTTAATCCAGCGATTATACATTGCCTATGATGCGTAATATGCTAATTAACTAAAGGCTACTAATAGTTACTCTGGGGTCATCGTGGATGCTTAATAGTTTACAGTAGGGGGAATGTTCATATATATTTCTTATAAAACACATTTTAAAATTGTAAACATTAACCCCTTCCCGACATTGCCTTTTTTGTTAATTTTTTTTTTTTTTTCTCCTTGCGTTCAAATAAGCGTAACTTTTTTAATTTTCCGGCTATATAGACACATGAGGGCTTTTTTTTTGCGGGACAAGTTGTACTTTGTAATGGTACAATTTACTATACCGTATAATATTCTGGGGAATCAGGAAATAATTCAATGTGGGGTAAAAAAAAAAAAAAACGCCATTCCACAATTTTGCGCTGGTTACGCTTTTTTTGGAGTTCATAGTTCGTTTAAAATGATGGGTTATCTTTATTCTATGGGTCGTTACGATTCTGGTGATACCAAACTTATATAGTTTTCGTTATGTTTTACCACTAAAAAAAAAAATAGCAACTTTTACGGTTTTTCTAATTTGCGTCGCGTCGCCATGTTCTGCGGCTTATAACTTTTTTATTTTTCCACCTACGAACCTGGGTGAGGGCTCATTTTTTGCGGGCTGAAGTGTACTTTTTAATTAATACCATTATGGGATATGGGCGACTTTCTGATCTCTTTTAGTTATTTTTTTTTGGGTAGGCGATGCGACCAAAAAACGTAGTTTTGGCGTTGGGAATTATTTTCCGTTTACGCCTTTAACCGTGCGGGATAACTAATGTTATATTTTAATAGATCGGACTTTTAGGAACGCGGCGATACCAAATATGTTTATTTTTTTATTTTTTATTTATTTTTATTTGTGAAATGGGGAAAGGGGGGTGATTTGAACTTTTAATATTTTTTTTTTTTTTTAAACTTTATTTTTTTTTTTTTTTTACTTTTTCTACAAGGCCCCCTAGTGTACTTGACCACTAGGGGGCGCGATCGCCTGTACTAGGTTCAGCCATAGAGCTCTATGGCTGAACATAGTGATTTTCAGCACTTCCTATTACATCCTGCCTCAGGCAGGATGTAATAGGAATGCTGACACGACCAGCACAGGGGTCTACATTAGACCCCTGGCTACCATGGCAACCGATCGGCACCCTCCGATCTCGCCGCGGGGGGCCGCGATCGGCGCCGGAGGGGGGCGCCCCCCCTCCGATCAGCTATTTAAGCACTGCGGGCGCTTTGCCCGCGGTGCTTAAAGGGTTAAACGGCCACGATCGGCGAACTCGCCGCTCGTGGCCGTGAGAGCAGGTGCCTGGCTGTAATATACAGCCATTACCTGCTCTCTTTCAAGCCAGCTCACTCCGTGAGCTGGCTTGATTCCCCCGCAACCGACACATGACGTATATATACGTCATGTGTCGGGAAGGGGTTAATTTTAGCACCTTGTCCCCCAGTTCTAACCACGCATTTCACATTAGTGGCTGCATTTTTCCATATACAGTTAAACATTGGGGAATTCAGGGATCTTGAAGGAGGAAAGAGGGGTGGGGTAGTGGTGGACCAGTTACTGTACCCATGGCAGTTCCACCACTATGTTGTCATACGTATATATCTAACAGTTGCAATTATACCTTTCAACATAGACCGCTTATTAGGTTTAACTATAAATCTGAGGTCAGTGGAGCAATACAATGTCTGTACTAAGGTGACGGACATTTTCACATACAGTTTGGCAATTTTAGACCGAACTGGCTGCAAACTGCACCACAGATCAGTGCATAAAGGCAGCTAATCCTGATTAACATATAATGAGGTGATAAATGCGATGTGATGGTGAAGCTGACCCTGTATATGGTCCTTGGTGCCCTGTCAGACCCACACATTCCAACCAGACTACGAATGGCTATATTCTTGTGTGGTCATACATGTTAACTGCATGTTCTAGGGCTGGGGCAGCCACCTCCAGTCCTCGAGAGCTACCAACAGTTAATGTTTTCCAGATTTCCTCACAAAATTACAAGTGAGGTCATTAGCTCCACTTGTGGATCTTTTAAAATGTGTCAGTCAGTAATGAGTGCACCTGTGCACCTGTGAGGTGAGCTGGAAAATGTGAACTGTTAGTAGCTCTCCAGGACTGGAGTTGGCTACCACTGTTCTAGGGCGTCAAAATTATTTTTCATTTAATTCTTTCTTACAAACCGTCACAATATTTGCACATACAACAATATAAATATACCAGTAAGTATTGAGCATACAGCCATGAACGATCTTTTCTAGTATAATATTTTGAGTGGTACATGTCATTCCCATCAGGTGCATATACAGTCAGTGTACGAGCCCTTCTCCCAACCTGTTACCTGTTATATCGTAATTACACAATATATTCCTGTTACAGGATAAAGGATCTCTGTGAGGGTTATTGTGTCAACCACTGAAGGTCGACACCTGAAATAAGTCGACAGGGTTGGTAGGCCAATACAAGCATTAGACCAACAATGATAAGCTCGACAGTCAATAGGTCGACGTGATCCATTGTCATCCTAATGCTTGTGTCAACCTTCCAAACCTGTCCACCTTAGCCATGTCGAAAAATGTCATGTGTCAACGTAAGCCGTGTCGACCCGATGCATGTCGACCTATATAGACATTTGCTGATTGGTCTCACATCTCATATCCAGAAGTCTCCTTTCTTACTACTTCTTTAGTCTCCGTCACCCACGGGAACGCTCATCGGTAACGATAGACACTAGATGATATTCACGATATATCGGTAACGATATCCTTCTCATGCATATTGCTAATGATATATCGTATAGCGTGTGCACACCTTAAGCCTACCACGGCCGGGAAGCTGCATTGTGTGTTAGGCGACAGATATCGGAATCCGCACCCGTAGTCTCTGCTAAAACATTCACAATTAGGGGAGAGATTTAGCCAATCCTGGGGAGAGAGAGATAAAGTACCAGCCAGTCAGCTCCTATTTGCCATGTTACAGGCTGTGTTTGAAACATTGCAGGAGCTGATTGGTTGGTACTTTATCTCTCTCCAATCGTTGGTAAATCTGCCCCTAAGGTTAGAATATAAGTCATTACCTGTCACTGGGAGTCATCAATGGTTATGATTCACCCCAAAAGTCTGGGTCATATATAGGGGCTTGGAGAGTGATAAGGTGCAGAAAGATATGTCGGAGAGAGATAAACTATCAACCAATGAACTCCTAGCTGTTAGCCTGTAACTTGGCAGGTAGGATCTAATTGGCTGGTACTTTTTCTCTCTCCATTGCTCATTCCATCTACCCTATACAGTGAAGCAGGGTGTGCGGCTGATGGAGAGCAGGTGACATAACGAGGACATGTCACCTGGGGGTGTTTGCTGCACATGGTATACAGGTAACTGTGCAGAAGTTCTGTCTCTCATATAGAAAAACAAATCCCCGTGTCCCTTATTACAGGGATCTAGGTGCCACCTCCCCCCTGTCGTCCTCCCCAATGTGTCCTAGGGTGCCCAGGTACCTTCTGCAGCTTAGAATCGACGTCCACCACATTCCGTTCGACCTCGTCGGCATTTTTCTGGAGCCGTTCGATGATCTCGGACAGTTCCTTAGTGGAGACCCTGTAAGGAGAGAAAGAGGGAGAGCTGATATCAGACAGGCACAACATAGTCCTCGCTCAGCAGCCGGGGCTTCCAGCTCTCGCCCACCCCTCTGGGTTCCCACCCCTGGGCCGGCTGCGCTCCACTACACAGCTGTGTGCCAAGGGAGAGCATGGACAGGGCACGCTGCCAGCTCATTAGCTGGTGACTCACCCGGCCTTTTGTATTACTTTCCAAACTATGCATGTTGCAAAGCCAAGGGATCAGGCTGGAGCAACGTGCCTGTGTCCCAGCCCAGTTCTGCACAATGAGATGTTTACCTGCTACACAGGACTCTGCGTCCTCAGGCCTTCCCAGGAGAACAGGGCCCTATTTATTATTTATGTCATCCCTGTATCGCACCATGCGCTACCCAAGCTGTTACTGAGCTTTTACTCATCCCCGTGTCATCTGGGGGAAAGCTCCAGATCCAGCGAATCAGCTGCAAGAGTGGCAGCCGGCATCTAGTTACCGCCCTGCAAGCTGCACACTCATGGCGTGTGGATCAAAGGGTTGACACCGAAAGATCGACATTGGCACTGTCGACACTGACAAAAGGGCGACCTGGAAAAGGTCGACAGCGACACGAAAAGTTCGACATTAGTTTTACCATCTTTAGGGTGTTAACATTAACACCTGTCGACATGGACCCCCAATTAGTGTAGCTCGCCATGCTTCGGGCCCCTTGCCTTACTCCACTACCGACACACTTTTACCGTTCCCGATCATAGTCCACGTGAAAAAGCACAAAGATAAAAATTGCGAAAAAGTCATGTCAACCTTTCAATGTGTCGACAAAAACCTGGTCGACCTTTTACTTGTGTCAACCTTTTGACTATGTTGATGTAGTGCATGTTGACCTTTTAATGTCGTCCTATTCACTGTCGAATTAGACACTGTCAACCTATACCCCGGATGCCAGTCTCATTTACAGAAGCTTTGCCAAGACTGTGTGTGGGTGACTGGCCCCAAGAGCTTACGATCTGAAGGGATGACTACTGCCAGGCTGGCACAGCAGAGGTTAACAAGTAAATGATGCTGATGTCCCTGACTGCAAGAAATAAGTTAATTAGGGGATGTGGAATTAATAATTGAATTCCACCCTTTCTATTCTCGCTCCTTATCCTCCTACACAGAGGAATATTGTCTCCAGCGTGTGTGGGAGCCACGTGACCTACACGGATCCTGTAATGTCCTGCTTACCCGCCTGGCATGATGAGCAACCATGCCAACCCTACCAGTATCAGGAGCCAATTACAGCACCTACGGACACTATAACATCATGTACATCTATATTACTGACCCCCCCCCCCCCCCCGACCGCATACCTGGAGGTGTCTCTGGGAATGGGTGGTGCTACTGTAAAAAAGTAGGCGTGGTGATTGAAAGGACCAAGGGACTGACCGAGGCATTACGCACCTCGCGCCTCATATGAATTGGACCAATTTCTCCTGTTCCTTCAGTCTTCACAATAATCTATTCTGCAATTACACCCAACCTTATAAATCACACCCTGGCTGACACCAGTATCTGTGGAATGCTACACATCCCTCTTCCTTGCTACAGTCTTATCTCCGACCTCCTATGTTTTTATAACAGCACCTGAAATTGTATTTATTTGCAGATTCTGTTGCGCTTTACAATAGTAGACAGTGATAAAACAAACCGGGTAACAACAGACAGACTTGGAGGTAGGAGGGCCCTGCTGCAAGCTTACAATCTATAGGGGCATAGGAGGGAAGCACAAGGACAGGCACCAGTAATAGCATAGCTTGTAGGTCCAGAAGGGAAGCTATATAATACATAAGTGCCTCAGAGGGTTATGTGTGTGGTACTTAAATATGATAGGCTTGCCTGAAGAGGTGAGTTTTCAGGGAACGCTTGAAATCTGAAGGGCCCCTGTCATACAGGGGTGAATTTAGGAATACCCATTTTACACTGATGCAAAAACTCAGACTTGGACTCAGGTCAGCGTCGGTGTAAATGGGGTACTGAAAAAAAAACCCGGGTCCATTTTCCCGGGAATCCTACCCAGGTCCTGACCGGGTAGTGGGGCAGTGTAAACAGGTAACCCAGGTTGATGCGACTCGGTACCCGTTCACTGCAATGGATAAGCGGTGCAGATGCTGATCTCTCCCGGCGCTGGCCCTGGTGACATTGCCAATATGCCAGGTCAGGAGGCCAGTCTGAAAAGGGGTCACAAGCCAGGTGTGGTTCCTCTATTTGAGAAGCTTGGAGCCGGGTCTAAAATCCCAGGTGCGACCCAGCTTTTTGGTATAAGATGGGAGTCAGTTTATTGAAAATAAAAAAAAAAGTAAAATCTGATTGGTTGCTATAGGCAACATTTCATCTTTAATAGAACACCTATTATTATTATATTTTATTGATAAGGTGCCACAAGTGTTTTACATCACCGTACAATGGCCCTTATTCAGATCTGAGCTCAGTACAAATGTGTTCTGAAAATGGGCAAAACCATGAGCACTGCAGGTGGGGCAGATGTAACATGTGCAGAGAGAGTTACATTTGGATGGGGTGTACTGAAACTGAAATCTAAATTGCAATGTAAAAAGCAGTCAGTATTTACCCTGCACAGAAACAAAATAACTCACACAAATCTAACTCTCTCTGCACATGTTACATCTGCCCCACCTGCAGTGCACATGGTTTTGCCCATTTTGAGAACAAATATGTACTGCGATCAGATCTGAATAAGGGCCAATGGCCGTACAAAGGACCAGTACAGGGAGACAAAACTTAACATTACAGTAAATAAATAACACAAAATAGAGTGCAGGTAAAATATGGGAACGCCCAGCGTTTCATGGGCGTTCCCATGCTAATGAGGCATGACGGACAGGCAGGGGGCGGGCAGATGATATCACCGGATTTCAGCTGCCCGCCCACTTCCCCCCGAGCAGACAAGCATCTGTAAGCTTGCTCTGAGGCAACCGTACAGATGTGTGAGACTTCAACATCATTTGATGGGGGTGGATCCCACCAGGCTGCAAATGGATGTTACTGTGTATATATGCCCAGCGTACGAATTTGCCTTGCGAATGGGTGGCAGCCAGAATAACCCCCTTAAAGCAGTTCTGAGATTTTGGGCTGGTGACCACTGTTCACCTTTGGCGGGTTATATAGACTTGGCCGAGACTCAGGGATTTGACAGATGTCCGATCTCGGATCAAGGAAACAGAGCGAGATTCTTACTCATGGGCCAGGAATGTTTATGGGGAAATCACTGTAGATAAAGGGAGTTTTAACACATGGAACTGGGCATCAGAGCGGGTTAATAGGGCACTGGGTGGAACTACACGGCATTCCTCCTCATCATCAAAGAGCCCTCGCTGTAGATTATAATAGTGGGTACGATTCGGGATCGAATCAAATGGTACGCAAAATGCATTCGATTTGACTATATAGTACAAATCTTCATTATGGCCCTTATTCTAGTTGAATCGGACGGATGCGTAATTCGAACAGGAACCGAGTGTTCTTAGCCCCGCCTACCGTACGGATCGCTCACACCGTCCGAATGCGGTAAGACGCCGAGCGCACGGACCGCGAGTGGATGTTTCATGTGACCACCTCCTCCATCTGTGGGAACCTCCCCCATCCTCCCATGGTCGCCGACCATCGAATGATGGACCGAGTAGTCAGGCAGCACTAAGTGCTCCAGACCACTCGGACATTTTTCCATGTGGGATATGGGCGGGCAGCTGGCATCCGGCTATATCAGCTGTCCGCCCCTCACACGTGCATCACGGCCGAATTACCATATGTATGCCCAGCATTTCCATGGGAACGCCAATGAAACGCAGGGGCGTATGCATATGGTAATGAGCCCAAACAGCCCTTCACGCCCCCTCTCCACCCCCTGCTCGGATGGGTCCGTACGATCCTTTTCTGTGTGGAATTCACGCCGTGTTCGGACGTGCGAGGCCTCTGCACATGTGCAGAACGCCTCTGCACATGCGCAAACACCAACCATTGGCCATCCATCCGCACTCGGAGCCATCTGACTCAATCAGAATAAGGGCCTATATACAGTAGTCTTGCCTGCCAAGACTATTTTTATATTCAATTTACACTACACGGGAGCGCGCATTGGGATCGAATCGGCATCAAATGTAGTAAAACCATTCAAAGCCGATTTGATTATCTTTTTGATTTTGCTTCTATAAGCAAAATCGATTAGAAAAATAGTGCATATCTCACCATGTGTACGCTCTATAAAGGTGCGTACACACTGTGTGATTCCGTTTTCTATTCGATTTCTAGTAGATATTAGATGGTCCCAGTGGCGTAAGTTCGTTACAGTTGCCCAGAGGAAGATATATATATTGGTGACCCCCCACCCCCTCTACACACACACACCAGTTTCTGACGTGCGGTGGTGGCTGTGAACGGAGAGGCACTGTCACAGCCACCACCGCACCGCAACCCCCCCCCCCCTGGCTGCCACCGCCGACACCCGCTGCATCCTCCAGCAGCAGCCAGCATCCGTCCCCTGCCGCAAACCTCCGTCCCCGCCCGCTGACGCCCCCACACACCTGGCAGCCAACAACGGCGCACACAGCAGCCAGCAACTATCCCCTGCTGCCACTTCCATCCCCGCCCGTTTGACTCCCCCCCCCCCCCCCCCCCCCCAAAAAAAAAAGAAAAAAATTGTACTCACTGGGCAGGGAAGAGGGGAGCAGCAATCACACAGGCAGGGAACCCGGGACTAGGGAGCCGTACAGGTTACAGCATGGGGGGAGCAGGGGAGAAGGGAGCAAACGCGGCACTGTCAGATCTGCTGTCCAATCACAGCAGCCCCTGTCAATTAGGCACTTCTAGAAGTGCCGCTTTTAGTGTTATTTTTAATGGTCTTTTTTAGCCCACTGCTTAGCCCTGCCCCAAGCCCCGCTCCCCGCTTCATACCCTTGCAGTTCTGTGTGGGAGGCACGCTTATCGGTGCCTCCCACACATTATTTAACCTAGTTTGGGAGGCACGCTTATCGGTGCCTCCCAAAGTAGGTTAATAGGTTAAATAATTAAAACCAGTAAAATAATATAAAGAAAATACTTATGACACAGAATATGTGTCATAGGTATATTCTTTGTATTATTTTAAAACAAAATGACAGGGGAAGCACTGCCTCCCCTGCCTACCCTGACTGCACGTCCCTGACACACACACACACACACACACACACACACATATACACACAGAACCCTATATAACCTTATATAAAATATATATATATATTTCTGTTCAGAATATAGATAGATAGATAGATAGATAGATAGATAGATAGATAGAACATATATATAAATTTCAGATCTCAGCCACAGAAACTATATTGCTGGTTTTTACATAACTGATTTAAACTTCCAGGAGAGGTGCCCCTTTGGGAGCAGGAGCCCGGCGGCAGGTGACTCCATTGCCTCCCAGAGTTCTGCCTATGGACATAGGACTATTCGACCTGCTATAAAGTTTTGTCTACTCCTTTTCGATTTCCACTATTTTCTATTTGATTTTCCATTAGATTTGTTATTAGATGGCTTCAGGCAGGAGATGGACCAAATCTAATGGAATGCTGCAGTGAACACATTAGATTTGCATTATCTATTATTAGATTTCCACTATATAGTCTTGACACTACACGGGAGCGCGTATTGAAATCGAATCTGCATCGAATGTAGAAAAAACCATTTGATGCCCATTCAATTGTCTATTCAATTTTGTTTCTAATAAGCAAAATCGAAGAGAAAAATAGTGCATATCTCACCGTGTCTATGCTCTTTTAGAGTATTACAAGTGCAAACGATAAGACGTTACTTCAGGAAACTTGTCAGCATGGCTCCTGGCACCTTCTGTGATTTTTGGATCTTTTACGTGAAACCTATTCGCTGTAGTATTTACTGAATTTTCTGCCATGTGCTTAAATACATCATTGCATTGACAGATATTCCCGTGCTCTGCTATTACAATGGGAGGAGAAGCAGATAAAGCTCATTGAGTACAGCTTGTTAGATGATAGAAGGCTGCCGGGGGGGGGGCTGTTTACAGAAGGAGTCAGACACAGCGTGGGTGTGACGCTGAAACCAGAGAATGCAAACACCCAACTGCAAATCATTTCAGATTAAAGGCAAAACTGAAGATGGGATAACGAGCGTTTGTGGATCCATAATGACACAATATCTGTTTTATAAAAATGATATTCTTACTGGAGAAAGGGAATCAAGAATTCCCAAACCTAAAAACATTAGAAATACCTCATAAATAACATAAATATACAACATAATACTGTACATTAGACAGGCAGGTAAACAAAAATATAAGTAATGTGATATCATCTCACCATCATAAAAAGTCACCAAAATACATGGAACATTGCTGTAATTTGTGGCTCAACCACCTTAAAAAGTCTCCAGAGAGCGGACTCTTTAAAGACTGGAGGCAGCCATTTTGTGGGATAAACCAGCCCACAAGGTACCACAACAGTCCCTGCACTAGTTTCAGGGAGATTATAGTTGGTAGTAGAATTTTGCACAGCATCCCATTGAGGGGCCATGTCATGCTCCACCCAAAGGGCGTGTCTAGTCCCATATATGGAGAGATTGTGAAAAGAGATGGTGAACGTGGCACCTAGAAGCGTGCTCCCCCCCCCCCCAAAAAAAAAATGTAATAGTGTAATGTGGGCCAGGTGACATGAGGCAGATTGCTAGACTAATGAGGGAGAGCGGGAGATTGCTGCTATGTCAGGGAGTCTCCTGCAGAATGCAGGAGGGTAGGCAACTATGGTTATGAATAGTAACTAGCACCATATATACTCATACATCTGAAGGGCAAAAATTGGTAGAAATTGGGGAAGGGGGCGTGGCCATGGGTAAAAGGGGCATGGTCATGTCCTCCTTCATATAATTTCAATGGAGAGTTGGTGACCCAGAAAACCGGTACAAAGCCACAAAAACACAGTACTGTGTCAGCCAAATAGGCACAGTTGGAGGGTAGGGCACCACCAGAGAGGCACGATCTGCACAGTGGTCAGCACTCATAATTTTTGTTTTTCTTATATATTCTCTTAAACTGCATTTAATTGCACAAAGAATTCATAGGGTTAAATGACACTGAGGAACGCAGCCTAAATATCTTGGCCTATTAACCTCTGCAGTGCCACAACGGTTTAATTGATAGGCCCCAGATACCTGTACTTGCAGGAACCTGCAATAATCTGCAGAATAGAAGACATGAGAGATGGTTTAGAAAAGGCTGCAGGGAACAGATTTTAATACATGGTAAAAAAGAAGGAAAATGATCTGAGGAATTTGCAGTCACCTCCAAGGTTCTCAGAGCATTGAAGATGCTGCTGGTTGTTCCCCATTTCATGTAGGGAAACCAGGCTGGGAACAGTTACCGCCTGCCCTGGGGGCACAGCATTTCCCATAGATGTGGTTGTGGGTGATACTTTTTATGGGCCGGTGATTATAAATCTCTTGTCACAGCAAAATATGCAGCCGCACGCATGCGAACATGTACTACTGTATATATGTCTGCAAAAACGGAGGAAGCCGTTGCATGGACTAAACCAATACCCACTAGTAGGCCATCAACAAGCATCAATGGTTATCACCCAAAGTGTTTTTTAGTGGACGGGAACGTGGCAGAGGGGATGCCACGTGCAGCTGCTTTCACAGAAGCTCTGACGTTTCTCTCACAGCATCAGTTGGAAATCTGGTGGAGGTGAAAGTGGGAGGCCACATTCTCCAGAGGAGGGGCTTCAGCACAGCCACACCCACTGCCAGTGAGTCATTGTGGAATGGGAGTTGGTGGCAGTTGCTCTGCCTCCCCTATTTGAATTTTTAACTGTGTTGCAACTTGCAGCACCTCCTCTGGAGCCTCCCCTGGTCTACGCTATAAAACAACGCAGGCTACTAAATGGAAAGTATCTCTGTCAGGGATGCCTGCTCCAGAAGTGATCGCAAAGCTCAGCAATGGAGTTATGTCATCTCTGGCAGGTTGGGGCCTGCTCAGTACATTCATTCTGGACGGTTCCTGCTAATGTTCCATAGGACAGCTTGTCAGGGTTCCACAAAGACCCACAGGGGAATACTGCTAGATTTTGGTTGTTTGCCTCGTTAAAGGCCATTAAGCCACAAATACACGTCCACCTTTCTTACAGACTGTCTCGGTCATATTATCCTCGCACATTGGACCATTTGGGGCCTAATTTAGGTTGGTTTGCAAAAGCAAGTTCCTCCTTTAATGGATAAAACCATGCTGCGTTGCAGGTGGGGCAGATGTTACATGTGTAGAGAAAGTAAGATTTGGGTGGGGTGTGTTCAAACTGAAATTTCAGTGTAATAATAATGAAGCCAGTATTTACCCTGCACAGAAATAAAATAAATCACACAAATCTAACTCTCTCTGCACATGTTACATCTGCCCCACCTGCAGTGCACATGTTACATCTCCCCCACCTTCATAACCTACCATCCACTATGTCATGGTGGGAGAATAAAATGTGTCCTGAGCGCAGCGAGGCACCAGGCCCAAAGCATGGCGAGCACAGCGAGGGGACGGGGTACTCTTAGATGGCGTCCATGTCGACTTACATGTTGACATCCGGGACAAAAATGTGAAAAGCCCATATCGAATTTTGGACTGTCGACCTTCCCATTGAAGAACTAATGCTTGTGTCGACCTTGTCGACCTTCAGTTGTAGACCTACTGTATGTCAACCTTCATGCATTCAACCCTAGGACCCACCCCCAACCGACAGGGTACACATTCTATACTATATGTCACACACCACAACAAGACAACACAGGTGTATCTCAGGCAGCTGTATGCACAAATATTTGCTGTGTGCTCAGAGGCCTTGTCACGCTGCAGACTGAGACGCCCAATTACTGATAGAGGCTTTTTATGTCACACAATGGGTTCTATGCATCAACGCTTGGAGAGAGATACAGTGAGGAGAGATCAAGCACCAACCAACCGTCTCCTAAGTGTCATTACTAAAACACAGCCGGTAACATGGCAGCTAGGAGCTGATTGGCTGCTACTTTATCTCTCTGGACTTTACCTCTCTCCAAGCGTTAATGCATAGGCCCCTTTGTATGATGTCATCCTCACAGCGGCTGTGCGTCACTGTTTACCACACTTGTCAATGACGTCACAATTGTTTGGGGCCCATTTATCAACGAGTAATAAAACTCGTTCCGTATGATAAAAAGGTGCTCCAGGCAATCAGGTTCCAATTGTCATTTTTCAAACATGGCAGTTAGGAGCTGATTGGCTGAAGCACAATTTATCATGCAAAATGAGTTTTATCATTCACGGTGAATTTTTACAACTCGTTGATAAATGAGCCCTGAGCGCCCATACACGTGTGTTTAGCAGCAATACAAGGGGACGCACATGTATATTAGCCTAGGGCACCTGGAACCTTTAATCAGGCCCTGCTGATTGGACAATAGCCATCCAATCAGGGCTGATGGGCAATTTCTACAACTCCGTTGAATCAATACAGCTTTATAGACATGTTAGCATAGGCATTAAGCACCAGAGCCATGCAATATTTAAAAAGGGGGCCTGTTATAGGGACTCCCATCATGTATGTGCAAAGGAAAAGGGGCATAAACCACCCCAAAACTGCAAACCTCCGCAGCAGCAGTTTAAAGGTCCAGAACTTTAGAACAATGTAGTTAAACAGCATCACCGGTGACCTAATGCTGTTGGGGCTGATTTTCATAGTCAGGTAACGCAATACCATCTGAATATTTACATGTAACCAAATATTTCCTTATAAGTAGTACTGAGGCCCCAGTGCTAGGCCCAGCATGGTATATATAACACAGGGCTTTGCATGGCAGAGAAGGGACGTCTCTCATCCACAATGCTTGCCTGGGCGTTGGTTGGAAGATCAAAACATAAACTTCATTAATGCACATCTGAGCTGTGTCGTACAAGCGCACTACAAGCCTTTCATATAAAAACCAGTTTCCTTTCATTCCGACACTCCTCTGTGTTCTAACACAACATTGTGTGTCACTCGGATCAGTCACTCGCTGCTTGCCCCAAAGTCTGCACCCCTGCACACTGAAGTAGCACAATACGGCCAGCAATTCACACTGGTGTCATTAAATATAAACAACTGTAGTGCTGGGGGACTGCTGTGCAGAGTGATTGTTGTACTGAGACTCCTGTGCTAAGCAATTGCTGTACTGGGTGACTGTAGTGCTCTGGAACTGGTGTGATGGGTGACTGATGTACTGGGGGACTGCTGTGCTGAATGACTGCAGTGCTGCAGGGCTGCTGTGCTGGGCACCACTGTAGCGAATGATTGCTGTACTGGGTGACTGTAGTGCTGGAGGACTGGTGTGCTGGGTGACTGCTGTACTAGGGGACTGCTGTGCTGAGAGACTCATGTGCTAAGCAATTGCTGTGCTGAGTGACTATAGTGCTGGAGGACTGCTGTGCTGGTCGACTACTGTACTGGGTGACTGTAGTGCTGTAGGACTGCTGTGCTGAGTGATTGCTGTGTTGAACAACTGCTGTACTGGGTGATTGACTATAGTGCTGCAGGACTGCTGTGCTGGGTGACTGCTGTACTGAATGACTGATGTACAGGGTGACTGTAGTTATGGGGAACTGCGGTGCTGGGCAACTGCTGTGCTGAATGACTGCTGTACTAGGTGACTGTAGAGCTGAGGGACTGCTGTGCTGGATGACTGTAGTGCAGGTGGGCTGTTGTGCAGAGTAATTGTTGTACTGAGAGATTCCTGTGCTAAGCAATTGCTGTACTGGGTGACTGTAGTGCTGGGGGACTGGTGTACTGGTTGACTGTAGTGCTACGGGACTGCTGTGCTGAATGACTGTAGTGCTGGTGGGCTGTTGTGCAGTGACTGCTGTACTGAGAGACTCCTGTGCTAAACAATTACTGTACTGGGAGACTGTAGTGCTGGGGGACGGCTGTGCTCAGCGATTGCTGTACTGGGTGACTGTAGTGCTAGAAGACTGCTTTGCTCAGTGATTGCTGTACTAGGTGAATGTAGTGCTGGAGGACTGCTGTTCTCAGTGATTGATTGCTGTACTGGGCGACTGTAGTGGTGGAGGACTGCTGTGCTCAGCGATTGCTGTACAGGGGACTGTAGTGCTGGAGGGCTGCTGTGCTCACTAATTCCTGTACTGGATGGATGACTGTAGTGCTGGAGGATTGCTGAGCTCAGTGATTGCTGTACTGGTGACTGTAGTGCTGGAGGACTGCTGTTCTCAGCGATTGCTGTACTGGGTGACTAGTGATGGAGGACTGCTGTGCTCAGCGATTGCTGTACTGGGTGACTGTAGTGCTGGGGCACTGCTGTGCTCAGCGATTGTTGTACTGGGTGACTGTACTGCTGGAGGACTGCTGTGCTCAGCGTTTGCTGTACTGGGTGACTGTAGTGCTGGGGGACTGCTGTTCTCAGCGATTGCTGTACTGGGTGACTAGTGATGGAGGACTGCTGTGCTCAGCGATTGCTGTACTGGGTGACTAAAGATGGAGGACTGCTGTGCTCAGCGATTGCTGTACTGGGTGACTAGTGATGGAGAACTGCTGTTCTCAGCGATTTCTGTACTGGGTGACTATAGTGCTGGAGGACTGCTGTGCTCAGCGATTGCTGTACTGGGTGACTGTAGTGCTGGAGGACCGCTGTGCTCAGCGATTGCTGTACTGGGTGACTAGTGATGGAGGACTGCTGTGCTCAGCGATTGCTGTACTGGGTGACTGTAGTGCTAGAGGACCGCTGTGCTCAGCGATTGCTGTACTGGGTGACTAGTGATGGAGGACTGCTGTGCTCAGCGATTGCTGTACTGGGTGACTAAAGATGGAGGACTGCTGTTCTCAGCGATTTCTGTACTGGGTGACTAAAGATGGAGGACTGCTGTGCTCAGCGATTGCTGTACTGGGTGACTGTAGTGCTGGAGGACTGCTGTGCTCAGCGATTGCTGTACTGGGTGACTAAAGATGGAGGACTGCTGTTCTCAGCGATTGCTGTACTGGGTGACTAAAGATGGAGGACTGCTGTTCTCAGCGATTTCTGTACTGGGTGACTAAAGATGGAGGACTGCTGTGCTCAGCGATTTCTGTACTGGGTGACTATAGTGCTGGAGGACCTCTGTGCTCAGGGATTGCTGTACTGGGTGACTAGTGATGGAGGACTGCTGTGCTCAGCGATTGCTGTACTGGGTGACTGTAGTGCTGGAGGACCGCTGTGCTCAGCGATTGCTGTACTGGGTTACTAGTGATGGAGGACTGCTGTGCTCAGCGATTGCTGTACTGGGTGACTATATTGCTGGGGTTCTGGGTGACTTTTGTGTTGAGCGACTGCTGCACTGAGGGCCTTTTGCAGGTTCATTCACCCGCCCCCCCCCCCCCTGTGTGCAGAGGAGAGATGAGAGATGTTTTGCAACTGTGCATAGTCAGTTATGCGCATGTGCAGCCGTTGTGTGCGAGCAGCCACGGTGAATAGACTATTCGCGGGCACTCGCACACAACAGATGACACAGGGGCGGGGGCCAGGCAGCTGACATCAGCGGATGTAAGGTGCCCGTCCGCTTCCAGTACAGGCACTCGCAGATGTAACACACCAAAGAGGAGTTAGATTTGCATGCCTACGGGTAGTTGCACCGTGTGAGGGGCGGGCGTCTGAGCGGGCGGCAAATGGTGGACTTGCAAGGATGCAAACTTTGCAGCCATGTGAGTCAACCAGAATAAGGGCCTGAGCGCAATGAGCAGGCCACACAGTTGGTGCGCTGAATAATGGGACTTATACTCACAGCGGATGTTATCATGCTGCAACCTATCGCACCAAACACAAGTCATCGGACACTGGTTACAGACCCCTGCTAGCAACAGGCACAGCACTAATAACACAATATACACAGCGGGATTTAGGGGCCAGTACAGTAAGTCACCTGTGGCATTCTTCACAGTGTAAGCATTGTGGGGAAGTGACCTGGGGAGGCGGGAAGCTCACACTCCTGGCAAGCGGCAGCGCGGTTCTGTATCAGCAATAATACAGTATGCACAAAGCCCTGCAAACCACAGGGCTGGAGATACAAGTAACGTGTTATTACAGTGCCAACAATGGGTGACAACAGGTCCCTCTTGTTCCCATTTCTGTGGGACATGCCAAGTTAGCTGGAATAACAGTGAGCAAACGCACACCTAATTGTCAACCTGGGGTCCACTGATGTCCCTACAACTTGTGGTATGTGGAGGACACTAAGGTCACCTTCCCTGCCACAGTTACATGTGTTATATACAGGGTGTAACTACCATTGGTGCAGCTGCCTATCTACCAGAATGTCACATTCTCAACCTATCATTTTTACACATTACGTGAATTTCCAGTGCTTAAAAACTGTTTGTAAGTGAACAATAAATTTGTTGGCTGTCATCCTAAATATTTCACCTCCCCTGCTTCCACGCCCTGTCAGAACGAAGGCAAAGGGCTGCAGAACGCTCACTTCTCATAACAACCCAGTTCCTTACAGCCCTTTAGATCTGGGAACATGGACAGTAACATTGTGTAATCTGCAGTGCCAGCCTCACAGAGAGCCAGTACCCTACTCAGTGATAACGGGATTTGCAGTGCAGACCAGGTTATCACGTCTTTAGATCAAATACTTAAGGAATATTTTGCATGATTTCAAGCTTTGTGCAATGGCGGTGGCTAAAACTGGGTAGACAGTAGGCCTTTTAGGACGATTTGTCATTTGAGTCGAATTTGAACATGAAATCGTCCAGTGTGTACTCACTATTGCATGCTCCCGTACCTCATTCCCTGTAACATAGGATGCAGAGTATGTGGTGGACACAGGCCCCCGGGGGACCCACACCACACACCCTGCACCCATATTTAATTACTTCTCTGGGGTCCTGCAACAGTGATGCTATTGCTGTGAAAATTAATTGGGAAATGGTGAGGTGGCCATTTTTCCAGTGATTTGTATATGTATAGTAAAGATTTGTCTCCGGGCACCATGTTTTCGGAGACTCCTGCATGCTCACTGGAGATTAGTCTGCAGTAATATGGCGGATGCAGCGAGGAGGGGGCCCACAGAGTGGATTCTGCACATGGGTCCCTAGTGGGTATGGCCAGCTGGACCTATACACATATATATATATTGTGAACAATCAGACCAAACAATGCAAGATACTGTACTGTATATCATTCTGTTGAAGGACTGCGCAAAGTATATGCACTATATAGTTAGTTCTGGGGATGAAGGGAAATCGGTGTGACCATCGCATTGTTTGCACATCGCCTAGTGTGTCCCCAGCATGACAGCCCATAACTAGGAGACCTGTAATAGCGAATCCAGTGGCCTCCACTGACAGAAAAGTTATACATAGGAAAATGCGCTCGGCTGCACAGCAGAAAACAAGCATGTCTCCACACAGCCCCTGACGCCTGCAGCACACTTCACGCCAGCCAGGGGATTAATCCTTGGCAGGTAAACAATGGGGCTGCCTCATGCAGCCTCCCACTGCGATATCCACTCCTAGAGGACAATTACTTGGGACCATTCCTGACTGAAAGGGGCAAATGAGCCGCACAAATGAGTCAGTAAATTCCCCTCACGCGTTTGGTCAGGGCGACAGTTATTTACAGCGCTGACCTTGGAAATAGCTGACTCGCTGTTTGGTGTTACTGTGCAGACCGTGCAGCTGTCAGTCACACCACCAAGCTCCCTAGATGATTGACAGCACCTGTTACTGTTCCTGCAATGGTTTCTGATGAGGGAAGTGACTGGGATAAGGCTGTGACAGATACAAATCACATCTCTTATTGTGAGCATTCCGCACCTGAAGGAGTCCCCTGCCATTTACAGGACCACTAAAGCCTTTAAATACATAATATACTAATTCATTGTTTACACGTCCATATGTAATAGTCGCACGGTGATGATGTCATAACTGCCCTCTCAGATGTAGGAATCTGCCTAATGCTTAGGACTACTTCTCTGGTGGGTTTTCGTTATTTATTTGTACAAAATCCATTCTGAGATCTCCAAACAACACAAGGAAGAGACACAACGCAGCGCATCTGACATACTGACAAGCAAACAAGGGAAGAGCCAAAACAATCCGGGATCTAATCTCCCTGGTTGCTTCGGGCAACTGACAGCTTTGGAGGATAGAGAGTGCAGTCTGACAAGGGCACACTATTACAGCTATGGATTAATTCATATATTTACCTTTCTTTACTGCTATTATGTATTAAATGAGAGACTAACTTCTAATTACCCATATATACTCGAGTATAAGCCTACTTTTTCAGAACATTTTATATGCTGAAATAGCCCGCCTTGGCTTATACTCGAGTGAGGGTCCCACTTGAGTCAATAAGTTTTCCCAGTTTTTTGTTGTAAAATTAGGTACCTCGGCTTATATTCGGGTCGACTTATACTCGAGTATATACGGCATCTGGAACACTGTGACGCAAAGTGTAATCTTTCGTACACACTCTTTACGGGATCGGGATTGTGGGTCGACATTGTCTATTTTCAAAGTCAGAAGGTCGATACCTTATAAGGTAGACACTGACAAAAAGTCGACACAAGCCAAAGGTCAAAATGACATCACTAGCTTTCCCTCTTATGCAGCAGCAAAACCAAGCCATTAGAATAGGAGCATGACAATATGCAGTAGAGTCCCTCCTGGAATGGGTCATGTTAGGAGGTATACACAATCTAATAATATACACCCACCCACCCTTTCAACCTAGGCCCCCCTATCTTAAGTGCCCTGGGCACCCCCGGAACTCAATCTGGCCCTGATTGGACCCAAAGCATGCTATGCAAGGGTACACGGTACACAAATTGAGGGTCCACCTACTCAGGTTTCCACGTTGACACAAATTCTCTCGTCCTTACATGTACTATAAAAAAACACTTATGACAACATTTTATTTTGGTTTATTTTTATCTCATTTATTTTTATGCATTTATTTAGTGTATTACTATGTATAGCTGTTAGTTGTTAGCGTCCACTCAAAGTGATACAGACATTTCCAGCTATAGAGCTGGTGGGATCAGAGGTCGCCAGGCTGGTTCTTGCTGGGACCTAGTGACCCCAGGGTCAGCAATGGTGGCATTGTACAATATGTACAGGAACAGCCGGTGTGACCTCTGTTCGTGACATATCAGACAGCCTCACAACAAAGACTCACTCCTTATAATTACTTTACACATCACCTGTTGCCAGGATCTAAACATCCATTTATTCTATAGGACTTCTGCAGGGAAAATACTGTACACTCAAAGTAATTCTAAGGAAAACTGTCACTGTGGCAACAATGTTATACAGTAGTTTTCTCCAGAATACTTGCTGAGTTCTTACTGATAACATTCATAACAGTGAGTCATCTTTTTGACTTGGGAGAAAAAAATAATAATCAGCTCCTGAAATTGCTACAGTTTGTTTTCCTTGGATTTGTTTTGGATTTCCTGAGCCTCTAGTGCTGGCGACTAGGACAACTTTGATGTTGCAAGGAAGCAGCATAAAACAGAAGAGGTTCAGGCTTTTTGATGTTGGGAAACTAACCATCGGAATCACAACTGTCGGGCCAGCATACCTCACTAAGCTGGAAATGGGTGTTTCATGGTGTTAAAGGATTCAACACTTCCTTCACAGATGGGATGGAGAGTCTTCCAGCACAGAATGGAGAGTGGGATGGAGAATGTTCCTTTGCAGAATGGACAGGGGGATGGAGAATGTTCCTTTGCAGAATGGACAGTGGGATGGAGAATGTTCCATCGCAGAATACAGAGTGGGATGGAGAGTGCTCCATTACAGAATGGAGAGTAGGATGGAGAATGTTCCTTTGCAGAATGGAGAGTGGTATGGAGAATGTTCCATCACAGAATGGAGAGTGGAATGGAGAATGTTCCATCACAGAATGGGGAGTGGGATGGAGAGTGTTCCTTCACAGAATGGAGAGTGGGATGGAGAATGTTCCATCACAGAATGGGGAGTGGGATGGAGAGTGTTCCTTCACAGAATGGAGAGTGGGATGGAGAATGTTCCATCACAGAATGGGGAGTGGGATGGAGAGTGTTCCTTCACAGAATGGAGAGTGGGATGGAGAATGTTCCATCACAGAATACAGAGTGGGATGGAGAGTGTTCCATCACAGAATGGAGAGTGGGATGGAGAATGTTCCATCACAGAATGGAGAGTTGGATGGAGAATGTTCCATCACAGAATGGAGATTGGGATGGAGAGTGTTCCTTCACAGAATGGAGAGTGGGATGGAGAATGTTCCATCACAGAATGGGGAGTGGGATGGAGAGTGTTCCTTCACAGAATGGAGAGTGGGATGGAGAATGTTCCATCACAGAATACAGAGTGGGATGGAGAGTGTTCCATCACAGAATGGAGAGTGGAATTGAGAATGTTCCATCACAGAATGGAGATTGGGATGGAGAGTGTTCCTTCACAGAATGGAGAGTGGGATTGAGAATGTTCCATCACAGAATGGGGGGTGGGATGGAGAGTGTTCCTTCACAGAATGGAGAGTGGGATGGAGAATGTTCCATCACAGAATACAGAGTGGGATGGAGAGTGTTCCATCACAGAATGGAGAGTGGGATGGAGAATGTTCCATCACAGAATGGAGAGTGAGATGGAGAGTGTTCCTTCACAGAAAGGAGACTGGAATAAACAGTGGCTAGTTAGGGGTTGTCTCTGCTCTCATATAATGAAAGAAAGATGGGACATCTGATTGTCCTTTCATTGGGGTGCTTATACCTGAAAAAGTATACTGTGCATACAAATTGTTAAATCAGAATGCAAGAAAAATGTACAATTAGTTTGATGCATCTCCTCCAGACTCTCTACTGAATAAGGGCAATGGCAAATTCCGGCAAAGCTTGTTTCAGTCTTCCCTTTGACAAAACATTCTGAAGGGTTACTACATAGTATTTATATAATGTTGTGTAACAGCGCAGCACTGCGACAGGACAGCCTGTTGGTGTACTCTGAACACATTAGACACTTCCTACAACACTATTTACCCTTATACATTGAATGCAGCTGGAATACAATGAGGGACAATGGTTGTTCTCATAAGTAGTTGCTATGAAATTCTATCCAGAAAAAATGCTACAGTAAAGGCTGAATGTACCCAGGACACTCAATAAACATAGAGGACACACAATGGAAGATGGAATACAATAGACACTGACAAGGCATACAGCAAACTGTCAGGATCACAGGAGAACTCAGTACTTATGTATTATCTGGGCTCCCATGTTAAATGCACCCCATTTTTTCATACCCGTACTATTCAACTACGCACGGAGTTGATGTTATATAGTGTGGCGAGCGCAGCGAGCCACCGCGCCCGAAGCGTGGCGAGCGCAGCGCGCCCCGCGAGGGGACGCGGTCTCATAAGAAAAACGGGAGCCCAGATATTACATAAGTACCGAGAACTGTAATGTTTGTAAAGCCATGGAGATCTCACATGGATACCCCACACTGTCTGATGGGGCAGTTGTCCCTTATACTATTATACTCCACCAGTTCCCACAATCTGTGCAAAGTGAGAGAGATTGTGCTATCTGTGTGCTAACAAAGTATCCAAATTAGAAATCCCCCCCCCCCCACACACACAAATGCACACCTATGAGGATCCATCATATCTCTTGGTGGGATAGTAATACAGAGATAGTACCATACAAGCAGATGTGTCATTGAATAATCTCTTTGTGAAGAGAATTGCAACAGTACAGAGTAACAATGCTCCCCATTCATAAACGGTAGCAGAATATGCCTCATTCTTCCAGCATCAAACCGGGAAAGAACGTAGGATAAACATTACTGTGACCAGTATATATAAACTTCCTAATGTAACCTGGAGGATTAACAAACAAGAAGGTATAAGAGAGTACACTTGCACTATGAGATGGAACTGCAACAGTTACAACTTAAGAAACAGTGCCACCTTTGGTCAGTCCAGGTACAGCTCCTCAAGCAATACATAGCTAATAGCTGCTGCTATTCTCCAACATAAACAATACCACAAGCTCTACATGTTACAGACATCCACCAAGTATGGCTCGTAGATATCCCTAAAACTTCAGTTTATAAATATCTTGAGTTAGCGCTACCATAGGACAGACAATGTTTTATTACTTCTGGACAGCTAAACCATGGAAAGTTATGCTGCGCACAGAGAAAGGGGAAATCCTGCCACACCAGCTATAGCACCCTATGCAAACTGGTCCAGGCCTGTTGACCCATCCAGATGCCACTGTAGCTGTCAGCCATCTTGTAAAGGTGAGTATCACTATCTAATATATTCTGCACCAGCATATTCCAGATGAGCACACGTAATCCCTGCACAATGGAAGACTATAAAACTGTAATGGAATAACACAGCACCCGTCCTTAATTCACAGTTAGCCAATATGATCACTGCTGGAGTGCCATTCTAAAATGGCAACAGCAAATAGGCGTGCGTCAAGGGGACCAATAGGAAGGTGTAATTCCATGATGGTGTTTTTTTATTGGTGCCCCATGTGACGAGCAGGGGTGGCTCCAGAGCTGCAGCACAGTCCAAAATGCAAATAGGGAAGCCACACCACTGCCAGTTAGTCAGTTTGGAATGGCAGTTGGTGGCAGTGGGTGTGACTCCTCTATTTGAATTTTGAACTGTGCTGCAGCTCCACTTCTGTAGCCTCGCCTGGTTTCAACGATTAGCTTTTGCAGGGGAAAAAATGCTTCATTGTGTAACTCCCTGGGAGAAAAGTGTAGACAGGGCCGGTATAAAGCTTTTCGGCACCATAGGCATGGGTTCAATTCCCACCATGGCCCTAAACGTGTGGAGTTTGTATATTCTCCCCGTACTTGCGTGGGTTTCCTCCGGGTACTCCGGTTTTCTCCCACAATCCAAAAATATACTGGTAGGTTAATTGACCCCCAACAAAATTAACCCTAGAATGTCTGTGTGTGCGTGTACATGTGGTAGGGAATATAGATTGTAAGCTCCACTGGGGCAGGGACTGATGTGATTGTTCAAAATATTCTCTGTACAGCGCTGCGGAATCTGTGTGCGCTATATAAGAAACTGCTAATAAAACATAAGGGTGCCATCTAATCATTACAAATAAAGTAGTGTCCAAAAGTAAATCCCAGTTTTCACGCCTTTAGTCCCATTTCTTTGAAACAATAAAGCCACAGGATATCCGTGTGACAGAGCTCAGATCAGATGCTTCCTTTTGGGAACCAGATGCAATACACAAACCACAGGAACCTGTCTCCACAGTAACAGCTGTAGGGTTACAACCTGTTGTTTGAAGACGCACACACACAGGCAAGAACCCTAAAGCAGAACTGGTGGGGGAGAGACGGGAGGCCCAGCTTACATTCAGGACTTGTAAGAGCGTCGTACTGTACGTGGCTGGACCTTGGCCTAAAATAACTTCCCTGTATCAGTGCGATGAATCCGCTACAGAATTTGTTTTCCTCAAACATGAGGGCGAAACTGGCAACTGAGAAACTTGGCACAAAAAAACTAAAAATCCTAATTGCTCATATCACAGCCAAAACACACTGCTCATCACAGCCCATATTTGTGTCAGTTTATTAAGGGTAAAGCATTCCCCTCCATCGATGTCAAAGCCTAACCGAATAGTTTCTGGAATTTTTTTTAGGCAAGGGGCGGGCCCCAAATACCGTAAGCCACACCCCAGGTTCTGGTTGGCCCACAGGCCAGTCAGACAAATAAAAGGGATGGCCATCGATAGTTAAAAACATCAACAATCCTCCATAGCATACCATTGATGGTAACCTTCGATGGCAATAGCGTCGATGGCCATCCCCATATCACACTCTGCCTCTCCCTGTCACCCACCGTTGTGTGTTATATTGTGAACTTGGATTGGGGTGGGGTATTTTTGCACCTGGGTTCCAGCGGCGTAACTATAGCACGGCAGCGGTGCCATAGTTACACCCCCCCAATTCCCCGCAGACTTACCTATCTCGCCTATCTCGCTGGTCCCGGCGGATCCGTTCTTCTGCTGAGGACCACCACAAAATGGCTGCCCCCATATAGCACACAGTTCTCTGAAACTGTCTGCTGTATGGGGGCGGCCATTTTGTGGTGGTCCTCAGCAGAAGAACGGAGCCGCCAGGACCAGCGTGATAGGTAAGGCTGCGGGGGATTGGGGGGGCTTGCATGGGCGGGGGGGTGCTTGGCGGGGCGGGGGGGGCGCCCAAAACTTAGCTACGCCACTGCTGGGTTCACCGCCCACAAGTTCCGCCACTGCTCCTGGCGTAATGAAGGTAACACCAAACTCGGCTAACAAAGGGTTACAATGAATAGCGGGTGCCTGGGAAAATGTGGGCAGACGAGAACCACGCCCTATACAATATTATCTCTCAGTGCGGTCACAGCGTTACCTGCCTGTCCCTGTGTGGGAGACATTGCTGTTACTGTACATTGCATTACACACCTTGGCTAATGCCGTATACTATATATACAGAGATAAGACATGACAGGAACAATATTTGCTCAGTAATAAAAGCCTGTAGTATTGATTTCACGTGTCAGGAGCAGCGTTACTGTAGACCTCTTACTGCGCCATTTACATGTTACTGGTGTGTGTCTTATATATGTACCAAGCCTTGCAGGGAGATAAACCAGAGGGAGATGAAGCATTCGGTTTATCATTAATATCAGGCAAAGAATAAGATTAAACGCACAGTGTTCACATTTCAACATTACACCAGTGTTGACATGGAGGCGTTGACATGATTAATGTCAATTTTAGGAACATGGCGACATGGTCTATGCCAACACGCTCATATCAACTTTGTGAACGCGGACGAAATACACCACACCCTGATGACCCAGTGTCCCCCTGCCAAGCTCCTAAATCCAGTCACTGTGACAGCAGCAGTGTTACTACAGATACAGGGCCAGATGCACTAAGCTTCAAAAGTGATAAAATGGAGAGTGATAAACAGCCAGCCAATCAGCTTCTGCCTGACATTTTTCAAACACAGCCTGTGACATGGCAGGTAGCAGCTAATTGGCTGGCTGTTTATCACTCTCCATTTTATCACTTTTGAAGCTTAGTGCATCTGGCCCACTGTGCACAGGCTAAATTATGCCACTGCTCATTCAGGGCTAGATGTATCAAGCATCACAAAGAAATAAAGTGGAGAGTGATAAAGAATAAATAAAACAGCCAATCAGCCCCTAACTGCCAGGGTACCGCCTGGGTTTGAAAAATGACAGTTAAGAGCTGATTGGCTGGTTGTATATCACTCTCCACTTTACCACTTTACCACTTTTTGAAGCGTGATACATCAGGCCCTCAGTGTTTTAGGTATCCCCTAATCATTGGTGCCCTAGGTTTGACTACAAGATGGCAGTACACAGACAAGCATGCCCTATCAGCAACTGATCCTAGATATGTCACATAGATATGTCATACCCAAAGTGGACGTTTATCAGTCAATTTATAAGCAACAGAAACTGCCGGAACCTGCGGCCTATTATACAGTGACGACCAGCTATATCATTTCACATTGGCCACCAGTGATTTCAAGTCTGAAACAGTCAAAATGGCTTCCAGGGTATGATGTCATCACTACATGGACCGGTTATATAAATTCCAAGATGGTGCTCATTTACCTCTGTGTTACGTTACTGACAGGATTTTTCAAGAAAATGCCACACAGGCCCCGGCCCCCTGAAAGTAATGTAGGTCAAGCATTAAATAGCAATACACAAAAATGTGCAGAATCCGCAAAATGCTGCCCCAACCAGGGCTGGCCAAACCGGTCCCTGAGATCCACCAACAGTCCATGTATTACAGACCACCTCTGGAGCTGTAGAATGCGTCAGTTAGGAATGAATGCAGCACATGTTTGAAAATGTGACAGTTAGGAATGACTCCACCTGCGTCCCAGATAGGTGGTCTAGGAAATGTGACAGTTAGTAATGACTGCACCTGTGCACCACCTAGGTGGTCTGGGAATTGCGACAGTTAGTAATGACTGCACCTGTGCACCACCTAGGTGGTCTGGGAATTGCGACAGTTAGTAATGACGGCACCTGTGCACCATCTAGGTGGTCTGGGAAATGTTACAGTTAGTAATGACTGCACTTGTGGTAGATCTTTGCGGACCGGTTTGGCCACCCCTGCCCTACACCCATTGTTATTGACACTGGAAGCCATGCTCCAGGGGACAGAGACATCAGGGTGTTCATGAAATGTCCTGACCATCAGGTTTGGTGAGATGAAAATCATTCACATATTTCTACTTTACCATACCTCCCAACTTTTAGTTTCAAGAAGAGGGACAAAACCATGCACCTGAAATTTACCAGTGCTTCCCACAATGCCACATCCTGTTTTTGTTGCTGAAAATAGGGATGGCCATCGACTATCGATGATTTAAAATCATCAATGGTTTATGGCCAATGTTGAATACTTCTGCTATCGATGTGAGAGATCCAAATGGTTTCCATAAATGGCACAGGAGAACCGATGTTTCATTTTTTTTTTTATTCCAAGGTGCTGGGACACAGAGAATAGCTCCGCCCCCAATGCCCAGAAGCCCCCCCCCCCCTCAATGTTCTGATTGGCCCGCCAGCCATTCAGTCAAAGATAATGGATGACCATTGATGATAGCGAAAACTATTGATGGTTATCCATCACATAGTTTATAACCATCAATGGCTGGTTGCAGTATCACCATGATGATGACTGTAGCGATGTCCATCCCTAGCTGTGGGGGTATGAACAGCGCTCTATGAGTTTCTGGCGTGCCCCCCTGTCCCTCACTCGCAGTGAATAGCAGGTGTGTACATGCACCATACCAAGCAGCAGAATTGAATTGTATTATTCCAGCAAACAAGGCAGCAGGATAAGTTACAATATTTGGGGAATTTCTAGGGCCCTTGTCCCCGATAATAAATTACGGAGGTGACTGGCAGGTCGTCGTCACTTAACCACTCAATAAATTCTCTGACAGCAATTGCAATGAAACTGTTCTGCAGTCACACCCCTTGCCCCTAATTCCTGTCCAACCTGCTCTGCTCCCCTGCTCTGTGCTGTGTGTCTCTCTCACACCCTTCGCATATATATCCGACGATTCCGCTCCTCCCTCCGGACAGCACAAGCGTTCTGGAATCTTCTATCACTCCAGCCTCACACACACACACTGGGCGGGATGTGCAGTCATGTATCTGCTATGGCAGCCTAAATTTAGCTTCATGTACTGGAAGCATCAAATAAGAATCACACCCAAATAGCAACGAGAGAAGACGCATCATCCGTACGAGTGGGTCAGACAGAGGGCACTTGTGGGCACTACAGTACAAATATATAGCTATAAACAGCTGGAGTGTTTATCTGTAACCAAGGGGACTACTTATGATTCTGCGTATTTTGTGGACTAATATTCAGCCATATTAGCCTATATGATATTGTGTATACAATGCATCAGAGAAATAAAAATGTGAATGATCATTATCGATAAACCTATATAATAAAAGGATAATACTACTCCTCACCTCTATGGGGGTATTCAAGTGGTTTGCCAGCCAGCAGCCAGTAGCTGGCACTCAGCGTCCCAATTTACTAAGAACCACTAACCTCACTGGGGCACTGCCTGCCTCACTTTAATGAGGCTTGATTAATATTCATGAGGCACTGGTTCCCAAAGAAATGACACATTCTCATGAATAATTAGAAACAACCCACAAAATGGCTTCCACCATTGTAAGTGACAAGTTTCTCTAACACTAATGTTGCAGCAGACACACTCCATGGACCCTGCGTCATTCTACTTAATGGAATAAGTAATGTTTTGTATGATATAGCATATTAATATTAAACTGAATGATCTGAAACATATTCAGTGGGATGCATCAAAGATGAAAATGCGCCAAACCAGTACATGCTGTCTTCCTGGCTGCTCTGTCCAGGAGAAGAGCACTCATGATGGTTAGACACATCAAACAGGGCAGGACTGGAACCGAGGGGGCGGAAAAGGGGCATGGTGGCAGAGACAAGTCATCGTAGCCATGCCACACTATATAATGCCGTGATGACTGCGTATTAAACTGCCTTGGTTGCAGGGCAATGGGGACTTTGGTATAACTTATAGCAACCGCTGTCTGTCATTTTATAAATTGGACTTGAAAATGGCAGAATCTCACTGGTTGCTGTATTTACAGCACTTATTTCTAGTATAAAAAGCACAATATAATGGATTTCCTGGCTACTGCATTGAGTGACAGAGTCTGATATCATCAAAGCTTTGCGACCTTCCCTCCAGACAAAGACACGGTGACACCAGAGTCCGCCAAACGTTAGATAATCCATCTGCAGTTATGATAACAAAACCAG
This sequence comes from Crinia signifera, assembly GCF_055691185.1. Taxonomy (NCBI): domain Eukaryota; kingdom Metazoa; phylum Chordata; class Amphibia; order Anura; family Myobatrachidae; genus Crinia; species Crinia signifera. The sequence continues at coordinate 28,435,352 of NC_139223.1, read as the reverse complement.
TGGCTCCCTCCACCACATCGGCCATTGTTTAGAAAACAAAGGAGACCTTTTTTCATTAAAGGGAGCGTGAGACTGGGAAGAAAGCCACTGAGAGACAGACGGCAGACGCTGAGTAAAACATGGATCTCGTGAGAAGTCAGGTAACAGGGCCCAAGCAGGAATGGAGATTGAGAAATATATAATGACTACATGGAGAAGTCAGGTACCAGGGACCCGCTGAGGCTGAGAAATATAAGGAGAACATGGAGAAGTCAGGTACCAGGGAGCCGCTGAGCCTGAGAAATATAAGGCCTACATGGAGAAATCAGTTACCAGGGATGCGCTGAGACTGAGAAATACAAGGCCTACATGGAGAAGTCAGATACCAGAGACCCTCTGAGACTGAGAAATATAAGGCCTCAAGGAGAAGTCAGGAACCAGGGACCCACTGAGACTGAGAAATACAAGGCCTACATGGAGAAGTCAGGAACCAGGGACCCACTGAGACTGAGAAATACAAATCTTACATGGAGAAGTCAGGTACCAGGGACCCACTGAGACTGAGAAATACAAGGCCTACATGGAGAAGTCAGGTACCAGAGACCCGCTGAGACTGAGAAATATAAGGCCTACATGGAGATGTCAGATACCAGAGACCCTCTGAGACTGAGAAATATAAGGCCTCAAGGAGAAGTCAGGAACCAGGGACCCACTGAGACTGAGAAATACAAGGCCTACATGGAGAAGTCAGGAACCAGGGACCCACTGAGACTGAGAAATACAAGTCTTACATGGAGAAGTCAGGTACCAGGGACCCACTGAGACTGAGAAATACAAGGCCTACATGGAGAAGTCAGGTACCAGAGACCCGCTGAGACTGAGAAATATAAGGCCTACATGGAGATGTCAGGAACCAGGGACGCGCTGAGACTGAGAAATATAAGGCCTCATGGAGAAGTCAGGTACTAGGGACCCATTGAGTCTGATAAATATAAGGCCTACATGGAGAAGTCAGGTACCAGGAACCCACTGAGACTGAGAAATACAAGGCCTACATGGAGAAGTCAGGTACCAGGGACCCGCTGAGACTGAGAAATACAAGGCCTACATGGAGAAGTTAGGTACCAGGAATACACTGAGACTGAGAAATACAAGGCCTACATGGAGAAGTCAGGTACCAGGAACCCACTGAGACTGAGAAATACAAGGCCTACATGGAGAAGTCAGATACCAGGGATGCGCTGAGACTGAGAAATACAAGGCCTACATGGAGAAGTCAGGTACCAGGAACCCACTGAGACTGAGAAATACAAGGCCTACATGGAGAAGTTAGGTACCAGGGATGCGCTGAGACTGAGAAATACAAGGCCTACATGGAGACGTCCGGTACCAGGGACCCGCTGAGACTGAGAAATGTAAGGCCTACACGGATAAGTTAGGTACCAGGGATGTGCTGAGACTGAGAAATACAAGGCCTACATGGAGAAGTCAGGTACCAGGGATCCACTGAGACTGAGAAATACAAGGCCTACATGGAAAAGTCAGGTACCAGGGACCCGCTGAGACTGAGAAATATAAGGCCTCAAGGAGAAGTCAGGAACCAGGGACCCACTGAGACTGAGAAATACAAGGCCTACATGGAGAAGTCAGGAACCAGGGACCCACTGAGACTGAGAAATACAAGTCTTACATGGAGAAGTCAGGTACCAGGGACCCACTGAGACTGAGAAATACAAGGCCTACATGGAGAAGTCAGGTACCAGAGACCCGCTGAGACTGAGAAATATAAGGCCTACATGGAGATGTCAGGAACCAGGGACGCGCTGAGACTGAGAAATATAAGGCCTCATGGAGAAGTCAGGTACTAGGGACCCATTGAGTCTGATAAATATAAGGCCTATATGGAGAAGTCAGGTACCAGGGACCCATTGAGTCTGATAAATATAAGGCCTACATGAAGAAGCCAGGTACCAGGGATGCGCTGAGACTGAGAAATATAAGGCCTACACGGATAAGTTAGGTACCAGGGATGCGCTGAGACTGAGAAATACAAGGCCTACATGGAGAAGTCAGGTACCAGGAACCCACTGAGACTGAGAAATACAAGGCCTACATGGAGAAGTCAGGTACCAGGGACCCGCTGAGACTGAGAAATATAAGGCCTACATGGAGAAGTTAGGTACCAGGGATGCGCTGAGACTGAGAAATACAAGGCCTACATGGAGACGTCCGGTACCAGGGACCCGCTGAGACTGAGAAATGTAAGGCCTACACGGATAAGTTAGGTACCAGGGATGTGCTGAGACTGAGAAATACAAGGCCTACATGGAGAAGTCAGGTACCAGGGATCCACTGAGACTGAGAAATACAAGGCCTACATGGAAAAGTCAGGTACCAGGGACCCGCTGAGACTGAGAAATACAAGGCCTATATGGAGAAGTCAGGTAACAGGGACCCACTGAGACTGAGAAATACAAGGCCTACATGGAGAATCAGGTACCAGGGACCCGCTGAGACTGAGAAATATAAGGCCTACATGGAGAAGTCAGGAACCAGGGACGCCATGGGACGGAGAAATATAAGGCCTACATGTAGACGTCAGTTACCAAGGACCTGCTGAGACTGAGAAACATAAGGCTTACAAGGAGAAGTCAGGTACCAGGGACCTGCTGAGACTGAGAAACACAAGGCCTACATGGAGAAGTCAGGTACCAGGGACCTGCTGAGACTGAGAAACACAAGGCCTAAAGGGGAAGCCTGGTACCAGCGACCTGCTGAGACTGAGAAACACAAGGCCTACATGGGGAAATCAGGTACCAGGGACCCACTGAGACTGAGAAATATAAGGCCTACATGCAGAAGTCAGGTACCAGGGACCTGCTGAGACTGAGAAATATAAGACCTACATGGAGACGTCAGGTACCAGGGACCCGCTGAGACTGAGAAATACAAGGCCTACATGGAGAAGTCAGGTACTAGGGACCTGCTGAGACTGAGAAACGTAAGGCCTACATGGAGAAGTCAGGTACCAGGGACCCACTGAGACTGAGAAATACAAGGCCTACATGGAGAAGTCAGGAACCAGGGACCTGCTGAGACTGAGAAATACAAGGCCTACATGGAGAGATCAGGTACCAGGGACCTGCTGGGACTGAGAAACACAAGGCCTACATGGAGAAGTCAGGTACTAGGGACCTGCTGAGACTGAGAAATACAAGGCCTACATGGAGAGATCAGGTACCAGGGACCTGCTGAGACTGAGAAACACAAGGCCTACATGGAAAAATCAGGTACCAGGGACCTGCTGAGACTAAGAAACACAAGGCCTACATGGAGAAGTCAGGTACCAGGGACCCACTGAGACTGAGAAATACAAGGCCTACATGGAGAGATCAGGTACCAGGGATGCGCTGAGACTGAGAAATACAAGGCCTACATGGAGAAGTCAGATACCAGAGACCCTCTGAGACTGAGAAATATAAGGCCTCAAGGAGAAGTCAGGAACCAGGGACCCACTGAGACTGAGAAATACAAGGCCTACATGGAGAGATCAAGTACCAGGGACCTGCTGGGACTGAGAAACACAAGGCCTACATGGAGAAGTCAGGTACTAGGGACCTGCTGAGACTGAGAAATACAAGGCCTACATGGAGAGATCAGGTACCAGGGACCTGCTGAGACTGAGAAACACAAGGCCTACATGGAAAAATCAGGTACCAGGGACCTGCTGAGACTGAGAAACACAAGGCCTACATGGAGAAGTCAGGTACCAGGGACCCACTGAGACTGAGAAATACAAGGCCTACATGGAGAGATCAGGTACCAGGGATGCGCTGAGACTGAGAAATACAAGGCCTACATGGAAAAGTCAGGTACCAGGGACCCGCTGAGACTGAGAAATACAAGGCCTATATGGAGAAGTCAGGTAACAGGGACCCACTGAGACTGAGAAATACAAGGCCTACATGGAGAATCAGGTACCAGGGACCCGCTGAGACTGAGAAATATAAGGCCTACATGGAGAAGTCAGGAACCAGGGACGCCATGGGACGGAGAAATATAAGGCCTACATGTAGACGTCAGGTACCAAGGACCTGCTGAGACTGAGAAACACAAGGCTTACAAGGAGAAGTCAGGTACCAGGGACCTGCTGAGACTGAGAAACACAAGGCCTACATGGAGAAGTCAGGTACCAGGGACCTGCTGAGACTAAGAAACACAAGGCCTACATGGAGAAGTCAGGTACCAGGGACCCACTGAGACTGAGAAATATAAGGCCTACATGGAGAAGTCAGGTACCAGGGACCTGCTGAGACTGAGAAATATAAGACCTACATGGAGACGTCAGGTACCAGGGACCCGCTGAGACTGAGAAATACAAGGCCTACATGGAGAAGTCAGGAACCAGGGACCTGCTGAGACTGAGAAATACAAGGTCTACATGGAGAGATCAGGTACCAGGGACCTGCTGGGACTGAGAAACACAAGGCCTACATGGAGAAGTCAGGTACTAGGGACCTGCTGAGACTGAGAAATACAAGGCCTACATAGAGAGATCAGGTACCAGGGACCTGCTGAGACTGAGAAACACAAGGCCTACATGGAAAAATCAGGTACCAGGGACCTGCTGAGACTGAGAAACACAAGGCCTACATGGAGAAGTCAGGTACCAGGGACCCACTGAGACTGAGAAATACAAGGCCTACATGGAGAGATCAGGTACCAGGGATGCGCTGAGACTGAGAAATACAAGGCCTACATGGAGAAGTCAGATACCAGAGACCCTCTGAGACTGAGAAATATAAGGCCTCAAGGAGAAGTCAGGAACCAGGGACCCACTGAGACTGAGAAATACAAGGCCTACATGGAGAAGTCAGGAACCAGGGACCCACTGAGACTGAGAAATACAAGGCCTACATGGAGAAGTCAGGTACCAGGGACCCGCTGAGACTGAGAAATATAAAGCCTACATGTAGAAGTTAGGTACCAGGGATGAGCTGAGACTGAGAAATACAAGGCCTACATGGAGACGTCCGGTACCAGGGACCCGCTGAGACTGAGAAATGTAAGGCCTACACGGATAAGTTAGGTACCAGGGATGTGCTGAGACTGAGAAATACAAGGCCTAAATGGAGAAGTCAGGTACCAGGGACCCACTGAGACTGAGAAATACAAGGCCTACATGGAGAAGTCAGGTACCAGGGACTCGCTGAGACTGAGAAATACAAGGCCTATATGGAGAAGTCAGGTAACAGGGACCCACTGAGACTGAGAAATACAAGGCCTACATGGAGAAGTCATGTACCAGGGACCAGCTGAGACTGAGAAATATAAGGCCTACATGGAGAAGTCAGGAACCAGGGACGCCATGGGACGGAGAAATATAAGGGCTACATGTAGACGTCAGGTACCAAGGACCTGCTGAGACTGAGAAACACAAGGCTTACAAGGAGAAGTCAGGTACCAGGGACCTGCTGAGACTGAGAAACACAAGGCCTACATGGAGAAGTCAGGTACCAGGGACCTGCTGAGACTGAGAAACACAAGGCCTAAAGGGAAAGCCTGGTACCAGCGACCTGCTGAGACTGAGAAACACAAGGCCTACATGGAGAAGTCAGGTACCAGGGACCCACTGAGACTGAGAAATATAAGGCCTACATGGAGAAGTCAGGTACCAGGGACCTGCTGAGACTGAGAAATACAAGGCCTACATGGAGAAGTCAGGTACCAGGGACCCACTGAGACTGAGAAATACAAGGCCTACATGGAGAAGTCAGGTACCAGGGACCAGTGTTCCCTCTAAGCTGTGCGCGCGTGCGCGCGCACACAACTCGACAAGTGTGCGCACAGGAATTACAACAGAGCGCACAAAGCAGCAGTGGTCCCTTTTTGCAGTTGTGGACTGAATTAATTTGTGTTTCACCCATTAACTACATTGTGTGCTGTGTTTTGAATGATTAAATGTTTAATATCATTTTGAAGTAAAGTTAACACAAATGCTGAATGTCATTTTCCAGTTATATATAAGTGACGCACAAATATTTAAATTTCCTTCCAAAGTTGCACAGCCAAAATCTTTTGCCGCACACAGACTTCGTAAAATTAGAGGGAACATTGCCAGGGACCCACTGAGACTGAGAAATACAAGGCCTACACGGAGAAGTCAGGAACCAGGGACCTGCTGAGACTGAGAAATACAAGGCCTACACGGAGAAGTCAGGAACCAGGGACCTGCTGAGACTGAGAAATACAAGGCCTACATGGAGAAGTCAGGTACTAGGGACCTGCTGGGACTGAGAAACACAAGGCCTACATGGAGAAGTCAGGTACTAGGGACCTGTTGAGACTGAGAAATACAAGGCCTACATGGAGAGATCAGGAACCAGGGACCTGCTGAGACTGAGAAACACAAGGCCTACATGGAGACGTCAGGTACCAGGGACCCGCTGATACTGAGAAATACAAGGCCTACATGGAGACATCAGGTACCAGGGACTTGCACAATGTTAAGCCGTGCTGAGCCACTTACGCTGCCATCCAGATGTCTGTGGAAACCACCCGGCAACTGGCGCTGCAAGCGTTAGGCCCGTGGAAGCCACTGCTGAGCTTGTATTGCTGTGTGAAGGTGAGAGATGATCAGTTACCTCACACGCGCTCTGGCCATATGACTGACGACTTTGTCTACCACTGTGTGCATCCGGTTAGGCAGGATTATTATGAGGTCTGCACATGGTTGCGGCACATTGGTCTATTTCAAAACCGACTGATAAAGTCCGTGGGTGGGCAGGGATCGTGTGACAAGAGCAGCAGGAGAAGCCCCCGGGTATCCAGCATATGAGTAACTGGGATACGTAACCATTATCCTCCAATGCATGCAGACAGTATAATAATCTCTTATTACCGTACATACAAAGAAGCTCTCAGCTTCATAACAAATAACTAACACGTCTTGGTTTCATCTTTCTAGACTCCCTGCTTGTTAATCCCCGCACACAGCAAGGGAGGTGTCCCCACAATACTATTATTCATTCACACATTTCCTATGTACCATCCTCTCTCCACTATCACACCCAGAGATCAGCCACCGTCACACACCCAAGTGTGACTCCAATCATAGACAGCAGCTGGGATCTCTCTCAGTACAATAGGTGTGATTGATACCCTAATACACTGACGGTGAGGGGGCATACCATGGGTTACAGGTATGCCCCCTTTGTATATTAGTATTTTGGGCCTGGAACTTCTGGCTGCTGCTCGCCGCTATTATTTACTGTTTCTTATATAGCGCAGCATATTCCGTTGCGCTTTACAATTGGAAAGTGATTAAACAAACTGACAAAGAGGTAGGAAGGCCCTGCTCGCAAGCTTACAATCTATCACTTCTCAGTGATAGTAGACTGTAAGCTCCTTGGAGCAGGGCCCTCTTTCCTTATGTTCTGACAGCCTTCTTCTCTCACACTTCAATTACAGCTCTCTTACTAGCGATCCTCTTTACCCACATCTTATTTATTCATTTATTTATTATTAATATTATTAATTTATTTAACAGTTTCTTATTGAGCACAACATATACCATTGCGTTTTACAATTGGAAACAGTGATACATAAACTGGGTAGTTACAAACAGTAACAAAGGTAGGAGGGCCCTGCTCTCAAGCTCACAATCTATAAGGAAATAGGCATTGTGTTACTTGCAGGTTGTCACCCCAGAGGACGGGTTGTTGTTACTGATCTCTACACGTATTATCTAAGCACTAATAGAACACCAATTGGATGTGCTGAAGTTTCTTTTATATCATTGTTTTATATCATCGCTCAACAATTTTGGAGATGCCCTATATAGGGGTCCTTCTTATTATTGTTTTAAACTACCTAAAGGTCCATACACACTGGGCGACTATGCCTAGCGTGTATAGACAGCGATAGTTGCATACACCCTGAGCGGCTTTCCCCCTGCCCGGCGCCGGCGGAGGGGGGCAGGACGGCGTTGCATAGCAGAGCTCTATGGAAAGCCATCCTGAAAGCCGCTCATGTGCTGGTATAACCAGCAGATGAACGGCTTTCCCGGCGATGTTGAGGGAGCGCGCAGCAGCGCTCACCGCTCATTGCCGGGCCATACACACTGGGCGGCTTTGAGCTGAAAGCCGCTCAACTGGGTGTTTTGAGCGACTTTCAGCTCAAAGTCTCCCAGTGTGTATGGGCCTTTAGAGTCAAGGTATTATAGATAACCCAACTTGAAGGTTTAACCCCTGATGAAGTCAGGTACGAGACGAAACGCATTGGTTATTGTTACTTACATGGTCATCTCCTATTACGACTACTGTTAAAGATCAAGAAGAGACTGTTTAGATTGTAGGGTTATCTACAGAAATAAATCCCTCTGGATAATTACTACATTGATTTTAATTATATCTGTAGCGATATAAATAAAAGCTGAGGATTTATATAAATGATGTCATCATGTTGTAATGTAATAATAGTATGAACTTTGACCTCTCCCAACTGTGTCAGTAATGAATCCCGGCAGAGCACACATCTACAGTCTCCGAACACTTGTTCCCATATTTACCACATTATGATGAAAACACAGAAACTGCTTAAAATCAACCAATAACAACATCAGCATTATCCACAGTCAAACATATATAACAGTATAGAATAAAGGAAAACAGACACGCACAGGCAACATATAAAAAGGGGAAACGGAGGGGATGTCCCAAGATATACAATAGATAGGATGAAAAGAATACAGTTATTGGTAACATAGGCACCGATTCTGTGGGTGCTCAAGGGCCAGAGCACCCACAGATAACTATGAGCACCCACTGGCCTGCAACCTCCTAAGTGCCACTGCCAGGCCACATCCACCTGCTGATTCGTGTCCGCTGCACCCACACCACCGAACCTGCCGCCTGGCGAGCAACAACCAACAGGCAGGGTGCAGCAAGCGTGCTGCCCAGTGTGTGCTCTCCCCGTACACACACCGCCCTCTCCGTGCAGCATGTGTGCCCACAGTGGGAGGCAAGCACACACCATGTGCCGTGTATACAGTGTGCAGCACTAGCCACTGCACACCATGACACAGGACCGCCCAGGCCAGCACACTGCAGGGCCACACCCCCTCCCCAAATGACATGCCCCCCTCAGGAGGCCACACCTCCCTGAGCACCCTCCAGCAAAAACACAAATCGGCACCCCTGATTGGTAATAGTACTCTGCATAATAAATGTGAGTTCTCATGACAGCGAACAGGTGAGGTGGAATAGATGGATAAAGAGTAAGAGGGGAAAAAGAGATGGAGTAAGAGGGGGAAGAGAACTAGAATAAAGGTTCATACACACTGGGCCTGAGCAGCTCCAGCATCATCACCGGGAAAGCCAATCATCTGCTGGTATCACCCCCCAGCGATGATATCGGTCATAATCGCCCAGTGTGCATGGACCTTAAGAGGGAGGAGGGAGAGATGGAATAAGACAGAGAAGAGGGAGCTGGAGAAAGAGGGGGAAGAGAGAGATCGGGTAAGAGGATGGAGAGAAATAGAGGGGAACATTGAATAAAAGAAAAGCCTATTGTAGAGAAGGAGACACTAGGAAACAGCACTGGGGACACACTGAACATATCGCTGGATAGTTTCGCAGGATTAACATGTGATACTGAGATTTCATTCAACCGAACATTATGAACTGCCAGCATGCATGAGTCTCTCTATACACAGTGGTTATAGATAGCACTGACATTCCCAAGTCGCACATCATCACACACTACACTCGGGTCCACACCTCAGTTACACAACATGCCTCACTGTGATGAATGAAGGATACAGTCTCATCCACACCCACTTACCATTCTTCCTTCTCTCAGAACACTGGGCCGGGAGCACCATGAGGAACAATGGGCAGCAGAGACAGCACATAGGGCAAGTGTAGTTCTGTACAAGAGTCTACACTGTCCAGAGGGCCTATACTGACCCATGGGATGCAAGCGTTATTGGTGTGACGCTGAAAGCAACTGCATACAAAGACGTAGAGCCTCTCACCCAGAAGGCCATACTCAGACAGGGAAATTGCTCCTGCCATAGGTGCGGTGGAGGTGTCGCCGGATTTTACCCGATTCCGGCGGATCTGACTGAAAAATTGGTTGACATTTGCCCAAATTGCATATATATATGACATCTGATCCGATGCGTGTTCTGTGGGCATCAGGTCGGAGTTGGAGGTCGGACCTGCAGAACATAAGATAAATCGGGCCCATCAGCGGCATATTGCAGGGGTTTTTAGCACCTGAGATATATCAAGTCCGATTCCATCCGTAGGTGTGTGCCAGCGGTGCCGAACTGGTGGCACACACCTATCTGCAGGTACGGTGAGCGGTGGCAGGCGGGCAGGGGATTTGAAAAAAAAAAAAAAAAAAAAAAAAAAAAAAAACATTCAAATTAATAGGTTAGCCAATGATTGACCAGTCAGCAACTGCCCATTATGTAATTTTTTATTTTTTTTTCAATTCTCCTGCCCCTGCTGCTGCTCCCCGGGAGTCTTTAGATACATGTAAAAATGGCACATCAAGTGCCAAATCGCATGTGAGCCTCCCGGGTGGCACATGGGGGGGGGGGGGTAGAATTAGATGCCCTCGGAGAAGTCGCATGGTGTATGGGGGCCTTAAGTGGAAATGGAAATTCACTCTTCTAGGATGCTGCAGGTGGATGTCTCAGTTGAGTGAAAATCTCACTGGCATTAGCAAAAAGACGCAAACGAGACTGCAGCAAAAGACGCGGCTGCCTCAGAATCAGGCCCAAACTGTTTCTGGGTGGAAATGAGAGGAAGCCGACATTCCAGGTCACTGTATATGTCAGCAGTATAACATACTGAAGAAACCATCGTTATGTCTATAGTAGCCATCATTATCCTGACAGTTTTGGGGTAAATATTCGGTACTCTTTACCTAGAAGGGCGCCCGTCGCGGGCATCGCGGGTACATTTATGTGTGCCCGCGACGCGACCGACGCGATGACCGCGATTTCCCATTGAAACCCATGTTAAACATGGAAATCTGGTCGGTCGCGTCGCGGCCGGCCATAAATGTACCCGCGATGCCCACGACGCGATGCTCCCGATTTCCCATAGGAATCAATGTTAAAAGGCGCGATGGACCCGATTTTACTGTTAAATGGCTCAATGGACCCGATTTGGCCATAGGAATCAATGTTAAATGGGCCACAGAGCCCATTAACCCTTAAATGTCCCCCCCAATTTTTAACGCCACCCCACGATCCACGTGAACCCGAAGCGTGACGAGCGCAGCGAGCCCGCGAGGGGCGGCGGTACGCGTCCTCCGACCTTTTCATGCCCTACTATCCACTAGGGCGTGGAGTGAGAATATAATAGTGTGGCGAGCGCAGCGAGCCACCGAGCCCGAAGCGTGGCGAGCGCAGCGCGCCCCGCGAGGGGACGCCGATACCTTCACAGTTATACGCGTCCCCTCGCGGGCTTCACAGGTGTCCGTGGCGACGCCGACACCTGTGAAGCCCGCGAGGGGACGCGTCTACCTGTGAAGGTATCCGCGTCCCCTCGCGGGGCTCGCTGCGCTCGCCACGCTTCGGGCTCGGTGGCTCGCTGCGCTCACCACACTATTATATTCTCACTCCACGCCCTAGTGGATAGTAGGGCATGAAAAGGTCGGAGGACGCGTACCGCCGCCCCTCGCGGGCTCGCTGCGCTCGCCACGCTTCGGGTTCACGTGGATCGTGGGGTGGCGTTAAAAATTGGGGGGGACATTTAAGGGTTAATGGGCTCTGTGGCCCATTTAACATTGATTCCTATGGCCAAATCGGGTCCATTGAGCCATTTAACAGTAAAATCGCGGTCAATCAGCCTTTTTAACATTGTTCCCTATGGAAAAATCGCGGTCATCGCGGGCATCGCGGCCATCCCGATTTACCCGCGATTTTTACCCCCGACGACCGCGATTTCAATCGCTGGCGCCCTTCTAGGTAAAGAGTACCAAATATTCTAACCCCATCCCTTCCCTCCCCTAACCCTTCCTGGCAGCCTAACCCTAACCCCCCCCCCCCTCTCCAGAAATCTAACCCTTCCTTTCTGCAGCCTAAACCTAGCCCCCTGGGTTACGGGCAGTGTGAACAGATAACCACTTCCCTTTCCCGGGTGTGGTATAGGGTACCGACAGTTGGGATCGCGACAGTCATTAGCCCGACGTTGGGATCCCGACTGCCCGGACTCAGACAGCATGGTGAGTGCAACAAAGCCCCTTGCAGGCTCACTATGCTCGCCGCCTATTCCATTCTCCCTCTATGGGGGTCGTGGACCCCCACGAGGGTGAATAGCGGGTGGCCGTCGGCCACCTGTCTGTCTGCGTTTTAACAGTAGGGATCCCGAAGTCGGGTACATGACTGTCGGGATCCCGACTGTTGGGACCGCGTCCGGCACCCCCTTTCCCTGCATAGGGAAAACAGCATTCCAGGCACTCAGAGATGATGTCATCACCAGCTGCTGCCAGATGTAATAATATTCTATTTATTACTCCTACTTCATTACTGCAAAACAAATAATAACAATTAGATCATATTAGGATGGGATCGGGAATGCTGAGCATATTAGTATGGGATCGGGAATGCTGAGCATATTTGGATGGGATTGGGAATGCTGAGTATATTAGGATGGGATCGGGAATGCTGAGCATATTAGGATGGGATCGGGAATACTGAGCATAGTAGGATGGGACCAAGGAATGCTGAGCATAGTAGGATGGGACCGGGAATGCTGAGCATAGTAGGATGGGACCAGGAATGCTGAGCATATTAGGATGGGATCGGGAATGCTGAGCATAGTAGGATGGGACCGGGAATGCTGAGCATATTAGGATGGAAACGGGAATGCTGAGCATAGTAGGATGGGACCGGGAATGCTGAGCATAGTAGGATGGGACCGGGAATGCTGAGCATAGTAGGATGGGACCGGGAATGCTGAGCATATTAGGATGGGATCGGGAATGCTGAGCATAGTAGGATGGGACCGGGAATGCTGAGCATAGTAGGATGGGACCGGGAATGCTGAGCATATTAGGATGGGATCGGGAATGCTGAGCATATCAGTGGCATAAGTAGCTATTCATAGGCCCAAAAGCAAAAGTTTGTAAGGGCCATTATTTAGCGACTGATGGTAATAAATATATGTAAAACATATTACTTAGACAGTAAATATGGGCCCCTTCAGCTCTGGGCCCCATAGCAGCTGCACCTCTTGCACCTATGGTAGTTACGCCCTTGGATGGGATCATGAATACTGAGCATATAAGGATGGGATCCTCTGCCGCTGGTACTGCAAGGTGCAGCCCATAGACTACAGTAGCACAACGTCATCTTCAGATGGCACTGCGGGGCCAAACTCTGGAATATTTGGCATTCCAGAGCTTGATAAATATGACTGCCTAGGTTTCTGTGAAGGCTGTGACTGCCCAGATATCTGCTGTTGTCCCTATTTCATACATACAGGTGATACTCAGAGATGTGACACTGCCCATAGCAACCAGATGCTGTCCATATTTCTCTACTGCATCCTAGAAACATAAGTATATTTACCCCAAAGAACGTATCTGGGTGGGGGAAACAGAACAGATGGTGCCCACGTCGCTTGCAGCTCCGATTATCTGTACAACAGAGCTTGCACTCATTAGGAATAATTATATTGTATCACAAAGGAAGGACAATGAAGAGTCTGTTTCCAAGCTTCAACAAAGATTAGTCAGATATACTCTCATTACAGATAATAATATAAACCCTACATGTTACTAATCCAACCAGGTCTGGTGCACTACGGGATGCAGTCAAAATCCCGACGGTCAAGATCCCGACAAGGTCAAAATACCGACATTTATATCCCGACATGGTCAAAATCCCAACAAGGTCAAAATACCGACAGATAGAATGTAGATAGGTGAAACAGTCAACATGACTTTCGGTCAACACGTCGCGAGGTCGACATGGGTTTTTTCACTGTTTTTTGACCCGACATGTGCCGACAGGCGATATTTCATGCCCTACCATCCACTAGGGCTTGGTGGGAGAATAAAATAGTGTGCCGAGTGCAGCAAAGCACCTTGCCTGAAGCATCGCGAGCGATGCGAGGGGCTGCAGCTGACTTCCCACTGTGTCCATGTCGTCTGTGTCGACATTCGGGTAAAAATAAAACAGTGAAAAAACCCATGTCGACCTCGCGACCTGTCGACTGAAAGTCATGTTGACTTTTTCACCTGTCTACATTCTATATGTCAGTATTTTGACCTTGTCGGGATTTTAAATGTCGGGATTTTGACCATGACGGAATTTTAAATGTCGGTATTTTGACCGTCGGTCAATAGCTGTCTGTATTTTCACCGCCGGGATTTCATACCGAATCCGTGCACTACAACCCAGCAGCATCAGTACAAGAGAACCAGTACAACCAGCAGCATCAGTACAAGAGAACCAGTAAAACCAGCAGCGGACAACAGAACCCAGTACAACCAGCAACGGACAACAGAACCCAGTATAACCAGCACCGGACACAAGATCCCAGTATTTTCAGCACTGGACACCACAAATTTCAGTCGCTCAATGTTGTGTCAGTAAGACTGACATATGACAATACATCGCTATAAAACAGTCAGTAAAAGTGTTATTAAGGGTTGGCAACTCCGTAGACAGTACCAATGTAATGGATCAGGCGTGGGGAACCTGTGGCTCTCTAGCTGCTGTGAAACTACATGTCCCAGCATCATCATGCCTGCCACAGTTTTAGTATTCCCTAATGGCAAAACTGTGGCAGGGTATGCTGGGACTTATAGTTTCAGAACAGCTGGAGATCCACAGATTGGCCAGGCCTGTACCAGACATGGGGTGGGATGTACGAGAAAAGTGATAAAATGGAGAGTGATAAACCACCAACCACTCAGCTTATAACCTTCATATTTTTAAACCCAGCCCATAGAATGGCAGTTAGGAGCCTATTGGGTGGTGGTTTATTACTCTCCATTTTATCCCTTTTAAGCCGCAGTGTGAATCCACTAGATCTCAGAATATTGTATTAGATAGAGATTAAGACCACTAGGTCTCAGTAGAGTGTATTTTGTATATAACGACTGAGCCCACTAGATCTCATCATAGTGTATTGGGTAAGGGCCGAGCCCACTAGAACTCAGCATAGTGTATTGGGTAACGGCTGAGCCCACTAGATCTCAGCATAGTGTATTGGGTAATGGCTGAGCCTACTAGATCTCAGCATAGTGTATTGGGTAACGGCTGAGCCTACTAGATCTCAGTATAGTGTATTGGGTAATGGCTGAGCCTACTAGATCTCAGTATAGTGTATTGGGTAACGGCTGAGCCTACTAGATCTCAGTATAGTGTATTGGGTAACGGCTGAGCCCACTAGATTTCATCATAGTGTATTGGGTAAGGGCCGAGCCCATTAGATCTCAGCATAGTGTATTGGGTAACGGCAGAGCCCACTAGATCTCAGCATAGTGTATTGGGTAAGGGCCGAGCCCATTAGATCTCAGCTTAATGTGTTGGGTAATGGCAGTGCCCACTAGATCTCAGCATAGTGTATTGGGTAAGGGCCGAGCCCACTAGATCTCAGCATAGTGTATTGGGTAAGGACTGACCCAACTAGATCTCAGTATAGTGTATTGGGTAAGGACTGACCCCACTAGATGTCAGCATAGTGCTTTGGGTAACGGCTGAGCCCACTAGATGTCAGCACAGTGTATTGGGTAAGGACTGGGCCCATTAGATCTCAGTATAGTGTATTGGGTAATGGCTGAGCCCACTAGATGTCAGAACAGTGTATTGGGTAAGGACTGGGTAAATTAGATCTCAGCATAGTGTATTGGGTAACGGCTGAGCCTACTAGATCTCAGTATAGTATATTGGGTAAGGGCTGAGCCTACTAGATCTTAGTATAGTATATTGGGTAATGGCTGAGCCTACTAGATCTCAGTATAGTATATTGGGTAAGGGCTGAGCCTACTAGATCTCAGCCTAGTGCATTGGGTAACGGCTGAGCCTACTAGATCTTAGTATAGTGTATTGGGTAACGGCTGAGCCCAGTATATTTCAGCATAGTGTATTGGGTAAGGACCGAGCCCACTAGATCTTAGCATAGTGTATTGGGTAACGGCTGAGCCCACTAGATCTCAGCACAGTGTATTGGGTAACGGCTGAGCCTACTAGATCTCAGCATAGTGTATTGGGTAACAACTGAGCCTACTAGATCTCAGCATAGTGCATTGGGTAACGGCTGAGCCTACTAGATCTCAGCATAGTGTATTGGGTAACGGCTGAGCCCACTAGATCTCAGCACAGTGTATTGGGTAACGGCTGAGCCTACTAGATCTCAGCATAGTGTATTGGGTAATGGCTGAGCCTACTAGATCTCAGCATAGTGTATTGGGTAACGGCTGAGCCTACTAGATCTCAGCATAGTGTATTGGGTAACAGCTGAGTCTACTAGATCTCAGCATAGTGCATTGGGTAACGGCTGAGCCTACTAGATCTCAGTATAGTGTATTGGGTAACGGCTGAGCCCACTAGATCTCAGCACAGTGTATTGGGTAACGGCTGAGCCTACTAGATCTCAGCATAGTGTATTGGGTAACGGCTGAGCCTACTAGATCTCAGCATAGTGTATTGGGTAACGGCTGAGCCTACTAGATCTCAGCATAGTGTATTGGGTAATGGCTGAGCCTACTAGATGTTAGCATAGTGTATTGGGTAACGGCTGAGTCTACTAGATCTCAGTATAGTGTATTGGGTAAGGGCTGAGCCCACTAGATCTCAGCACAGTGTATTGGGTAACGACTGATCCTACTAGATCTCAGCATAGTGTATTGGGTAACGGCTGAGCCTACTAGATCTCAGCATAGTGTATTGGGTAATGGCTGAGCCTACTAGATCTCTTATTACCAGAATAGTACATACAATAGAATCAATTTGACCCCAGTAGATCTCGGAGAATTGCATTAGATGCAAATGGAAGACACACGAGCCCACTAGTATATCATTCTGTTAGGGGATCATGTTACAGTGCAGGGGCTGAGAGTGGGACAGTATAATAACTGTACTATGGGAAAGTTACTCTGTGACACTGTACATGCATGATCCCACCAGCTGCAGGGTAGCACTGTACAGCAGGGGAGTGTACACTGCGTATATAGATCAGAGGAGTTGGTTTGATGCCATTGCACTGTATACGGGTAAGGGGGCACTTTGGGAGAGTTACTATGTGTCACTGTACATGCATGATCCCACCAGCTGCAGGGTAGCACTGTACAGCAGGGGAGTTAGTGAGTGTACACCGATTATATAGAGCAGATGAGATGGTGTGATGTCATGGCACTGTATACGGGTAAGGGGGCAATTTGGGAGAGTTACTATGTGTCACTGTACATGCATTATCCCACCAGCTGCAGGGTAGCACTGTACAGCAGGGGAGTATACACTGATTATATAGAGCAGATGAGATGGTGTGATGCCATGGTACTGTGTACGGGTAAGGGGGCACTTTGGGAGAGTTACTATGTGTCACTGTACATGCATGATCCCACCAGCTGCAGGGTAGCACTGTACAGCAGGGGAGTATACACTGATTATATAGAGCAGATGAGATGGTGTGATGCCATGGCACTGTATAGGGGTAAGGGGGCAATTTGGGAGAGTTACTCTGTGACACTGTACATGCATGATCCCACCAGCTGCAGGGTAGCACTGTACAGCAGGGGAGTATACACTGATTATATAGAGCAGAGGAGTTGGTGTGATGCCATGTATACGGGTAAGGGGGCAATTTGGGAGAGTTACTATGTGTCACTGTACATACATGATCCCACCAGCTGCAGGGTAGCACTGTACAGCAGCGAGGCTAATGTGGGTGGGTCGGGGGAATAGTACATAGAGATACTGTAACTGGCTACTCACGATTTGGGCTGTATGGCACTTGGGCTGAACTTGGCAACGGTCCGTTTCTTAAACAGGGAGCTCATGTTTCTGGGTCACACAGGATTGCAGGCTGCTGAGACTGGGGTGCTGCTGCAGGCTGTGGACCCCTGGGCTGAGGTCCTGAGTATCTCCTAGGTGGTGGTGCTGCTGCTGGCTGCAAGTGTGGGAGCTGCAGGTAGTCAGTGAGGCTGGCCTGGGGATCCTGCTCTGCAGGTAGCAGGGGGTGTGATCTGGATGGGCTGGGAATACCTGGGACTGGGAGGAGGAGGAATCACACAAGGCTACACCCCTCATACAGTGACAGTGACCCACAGCCACCTAATGCAGCTCTGACTGTAACCCTTACACTCCTGCTACCCTGCTCGTCATCATAATAGCTCCTGCTTCTGCAGTGGTGTAGTGTGTATTCGGCAGGAGAAGGGTTAATCCTGTGTGTGCTGTGTCTGGCGTATGTGCAGGGACAGGCGTGGTTTCCAATGACAGCTCCAGGCTGGGTGAGGGAGGGGTACATACCAGAGAGACAGGAGGGGTCACTTCTGACAGCCTAAAATGCACCAGTAACATCAGAAGGATTTACTGTGTGACTCATCCCCAGGACAGTGGCCAGGTGAGCGCCACAACTTGCAGAACCTGATGGGTCTCTAGAGTGGGCCCCGGCATAAGGGCCCCTACAGCAAAGGGGCAACGGACAGAGAGGTGCGTTGCTGGGGGATCCCATCCCAAATACATCACTATGCAAATGATAGATGGAAACACCCTTTATTTATTTATTACACAAGCACATTAATATACAGTACACTGCGCTGAGACAGGCCCGGTGTGCAATCATTTATTCATCTGCTGGTCAACATTTATGTATTCATGGTTCTATCCTGGCGTGACAGATGCATAAATAGACATTGCTGAACAATAGGATGTTAAAAAACCCTCGCTGAGCGATCGCACAGGTATTCCAAGCCCCAGTATGCACTGGAATTGTGGGAAATGGTCTCTCCCAGGGCCTGATTCATACCTGCTGATAGAATTTCGCTGCCCAGCGAGCAGGTATGCCCTGTGTGCTGTCACCTGGCACTCGCCCACATTGGTACTGGATCCTATAGACACAGGCCCGCTTCATACGGGAAGTGTATTTATGGCTGCCATCCGCAAATGTAGATCAGTGACAAATTAATGTTGTTCCTTTGTCCTCGGGACAAACCTGTCATCTCTCCCAAGTTCAGCAGAACTGTCCCAGGTAGAAGTTACTACAGGGTTACCTACCTCCCAGATCCTGCGGGAAAGTCCAGTTTGAAGTTCTTATCTCCTACTGCCCTGTATCATAAATCAAAACTCCCAATTATTGATTGCAGGCAGGAGACCACCTGGTAATTTGCAGGGGCAGTGATTTGCGCACGCGCCGGACCCTTCCATACGTGCAGAATGAGTGCTGCGATTGGAACTCAGAAATGCCAAAGCCTGATTGACAGGCAGAGGCATTTGCTGGAAAGGACAGGGGTGGAGGTGGAAGTATATGCAGTTTCCTAAGCCTCGCGATAGATGGTCACAGAACTGCGATAGCATGGCAGTATTACCAATCGCAACTGCAGGAAGGAGGTGGTGTGCAGGCAGAGGGTGGGATGCAGACAGAGGGTGGGATGCAGGCAGAGGGTGGTATGCAGGCAGGGGGTGGGATGCAAGCAGGGGGTGGTGTGCAGGCAGGAGGTGATATGCAGGCAGGAGATGCTGTGCAGGCAGGAGATGCTGTGCAGGCAGGAGGTGGTATGCAGGCAGGGGGTAGTGTACAAGGAGGTGGTGGTATGCAGGCAGGAGGTGGTGTGCAGACGGGAGGTGGTATGCAGGCAGGAGGTGGTATGCAGGCAGGGGGTAGTGTGCAGGCAGGGAGTAGTGTGCAGGCAGGAGGTGGTATGCAGGCAGTAGGTGGTGTGCAGGCAGGGGGTAGTGTGCATGGAGGAGGTGGTGTGCAGGCAAGAGGTGCTGTGCAGGCAGGGGGTGGTATGCAGGCAGGGGCTGGTATGCAGGCAGGAGGTGGTATGCAGGCAGGGGGCATGCAGGCAGGGGGTGGTATGCAGGCAGAGGGTGGTATGCAGGCTGGGGGTGGAATGCAGGCAGGGGCTGGTATGCAGGCAGGAGGTGGTATGCAGGCAGGGGGTGGTATGCAGGCAGGAGGTGGTATGCAGGCAGGGGGTGGTATGCAGGCAGGAGGTGGTATGCAGGCAGGAGGTGGTATGCAGGCAGGGGGTATTGTGCAGGCAGGGGGTATTGTGCAGGCAGAGGGTGGTATTCAGGCAGGGGGTAGAGTGCAGGCAGGGGGTGGTGTGCAGGCAGGAGGTGGTATGCAGGCAGGGAGTGGTATGCAGGGAGGAGGTGGTATGCAGGCAGGGAGTGGTATGCAGGCAGGAGGTGGTATGCAGGCAGGGAGTGGTATGCAGGCGGGGGTGGTATGCAGGCAGGAGGTGGTATGCAGGCAGGAGGTGGTGTGCAGGGAGGAGGTCGTATGCAGGCAGGGGGTATTGTGCAGGCAGGGGGTATTGTGCAGGCAGGGGGTATTGTGCAGGCAGGGGGTGGTATTCAGGCAGGGGGTAGAGTGCAGGCAGGAGGTTGTATGCAGCTCTTCTTGCATATTCATTAATAAGGCCCCCATCCACTAGTGCGAGATAACCCACCAACTCACCCGGCCTGCAATATGGCCACTTTTCATCCGATCCCTCATTCTGAGAAGCTCGGAATCGGATGAAAAGTGACCATATCGCAGTAGTTTATGGGGGCACTAAGGATCGGCACCAGAGGTCTGTGTAACAGCAGTGTCAACATCTGCTAATGCTCTGTAGTGTGAGCTGAGGGTTACAATGTTTTATTATTAACAGAAACCTAGAATGTACCAGCAGATAAGAACCACTTGACCCATCTAGTCTTTAGCTAAACACACAAAAAGGACAGTACAAAGTTTTAAAATCTGTTGTTGTTTTTTTGTTGTTTTTTTTTTTTTTTTTACCAAGAGATGATCAGAGAAGTGAGAACTAACACAAGGTTAAATTGCATTTGGAATTTATTGCATAGGCATCACATTAATTATCATGTATATTGTGATAAGTGAGAATAAAAAATATCACAGCATATCATTTCAAATAAATACATTTATTTTTCAAAATATATTGTTAATAGTGTTATACAGAAATGATCTCTCAACAATCAATTTAGCACATACAGTGGCGGATCCAGGGGGGGGGGGGGGGCACGGACCAACACACCCTTGTCATTAGCTTCTTTAGAGCCGGCGGGCATTAGGACCTACTGCTCCACAAACAGCTGATAACTAGTAAATTAATTGGTGCCAGCCGCAGCAGGAGGACACACATGTGCCCCGTACATCACGCTGTGACTGCTGCAATCATGAGGAAGGAGATGGCGGCAGGCTTACTTTTTAGATGAATGCTGATGGCTGATTTGAAGGCGGTTATTGACGTCATGTGATGTCAGACGTCCGCCCCCAGCAGGCAGGGCACACCTGCATTCCAACAGGCCCGTCCAGCATTTCTATGGGCGCACCCACTTTTTTTGTGGGCGTGCGCATGAAACGCTGGGTGCCCACCCGGGATCACCCCCTGCCTGTCAATCAGGCAGCGAGCGCCCAGGCGAATGAAATATTCGCAGAAGGCGCTAGCTGTGGGGGTTTGCACATGTGCATTATTGCGCATGCGCAATCCCCCACCATTGGTGATTGGGCCAGGAGACAAGACGCATGGCATGACACAAGCATGTACATTTCATGGCCTTGTTTATTTTATGTGTGACAAAAATAAGGAATGTGTTTTGCAGGGACAGTATGTCCCGTGAGGCCACACCCCTCATAAAGTGGCACACCTCTAGCAAGACCACGCCTCTTTTCCGGTGCGCAACCGGTTAACGGTAAGCCCCTGTTTCTCTAGCATGTTGTGCCTCCCCCCGGCATCTTTTCCTGGATCCGCCCCATAGCACATACACACCCATATATGGAACTAGACACGCCCTATGGGTGGAGTATGACATGCATGGCTGGATGATGGTAGTGTGAGCTGGGCACAGAGTAATAACATGCGCTATCCCCCTGCTTCCTGGTCTGGCACCAGAGTACATACTGCATCAGTGGGGGCCGATACTGCATCAGTGGCGGCCGATACTGCATCAGTGGCGGCCGATACTGCATCGGTGGGGGCCGATAAAAAAGAGAAGACAGAGAAGAGAGAGCAGAGAACTGAGAAGACAGTATAGGAGAGAAGAGAGCGTAGAGGAGGCAAGACGAAAGAGAGCATAGAGGAGGGTAGAGAGAGCAGAGAACAGAGAGGAGGGTAGAGAGAGCAGAGAACAGAGAGGAGGGTAGAGAGCGCAGAGAACAGAGAGGAGGGTAGAGAGAGCAGAGAACAGAGAACAGAGAGGAGGGTAGAGAGAACAGAGAGGAGGGTAGAGAGAGCAGAGAACAGAGAGGAGAGTAGAGAGAGCAGAGAATAGAGAGGAGGGTAGAGAGAGCAGAGAATAGAGAGGAGGGTAGAGAGAGCAGAGAGCATATAGGAGGGTAGAGAGAGCAGAGAACAGAGAGGAGAGTAGAGAGAGCAGAAAATAGAAGAGAGTAGAGTGAAGTTGGCTGCAGGAGATTGGCCAGGATGTAGTTGGCATCCCTGCGGTTAGGATGCCAGAGAACTGAAGTCCGATGCTGGAAT
The DNA here is from genome assembly GCF_055691185.1 of Crinia signifera. Taxonomy (NCBI): domain Eukaryota; kingdom Metazoa; phylum Chordata; class Amphibia; order Anura; family Myobatrachidae; genus Crinia; species Crinia signifera. The sequence continues at coordinate 28,412,693 of NC_139223.1, read as the reverse complement.
CCTGACACCTAAGTACTGATGCCGGAATCCCAACAGCTGATATGGGGAATATAAGTATCAGGTGTAGGTTAGGGTTAGGCGAGGGGGCTTAGGTTTAGGCAGGGAGGGAGCGTTATGTTCAGGCTGCAGTAGGATTAGGGTTATACTCTGGGGGGGGGGGGGAATGTAGGATAAGGGTTAGGCTGTGGGGGGGGGGGGGTTAGGCTGTGGGGGGGGGGGGGTAGGCTGCACGGAGGGGAAGGTTAGGATGTGGGGGGATGTTACCTCTCTGGAGATGCCTGAAGAGGAGAAGCAGGTTGGCGTGACGGAGGCGGGGCAAGACTAGTGATGTCATTAGGCCGCAATTGGTTCCTATTTGCACAGGGGGTGGAACTAATATAATGTTATTAGCCCCTGCGTGGTTGGACCCCACCCCCTATGCAGGGGCCACATTAATCCCTGTATTTATCCCTGCACTAGGCAGTGGGCAGAATGCGGGACGAGTGCCCACTCTTCCGGGGTTGTGGGGGAATACCCATCAGGTGTCTCCAGCAGGAACTGGGAAGCATGCGGTAACATGGCAGCTAAAAGCTGATTGGCTGGTACTTTATCTCTCTCCTTTTCATCACTCTCCAATGCCTGATAGTGATACATACTCCGCTGTAACTAGGAGCATGGTGGGAGTAACGAGGTTCATTTTGAGATGAACCACATTGTCCTGACCAATCCCTTCTCTGTTCTGACACCAAATAACTCACATTCCTCTGTCACAACAACATCTTGTGCTGCTCAGTGAGGGAAGGATTCTGCCCAGGTCATACATGTACTGTACGTGGAACCGGCCAGTGTGAGTCATCGCTAGGGAACGTGAACAACTCTCATCCCAAAGCTCAGAGCGGCTGAGGTACCTGCTCATAGTGCAGCTTATCACACACTTAGGCCCTTATTCTGATCTGATCACAGTACAAATTTGTTTGGAAAATGACCAAAACCATGTGCACTGCAGGTGGGGTAGATGTAACTTGTGCAAAGAGAGTTAAATTTGGGTGGAGTGTGTTGATACTGAAATCTAAAGTGCAGTGTAAAAATAATGCAGCCAGTATATATCCTGCACAGAAACAAAATAACTCACACAAATCTAACTCTCTCTGCCCCACCTGCAGTGCACATGGTTTTGCCCATTTTCCAAACAAATTTTTACTGCCATCAGATCTGAATAAAGGCCTTAATGTAGTTCTCGTTGGGCCCCAAGCCAATTAATAGCTGTTTCCACAGCTCGTTACCTGGGTTTTACTCGCTAAAAAAAACGTTGATTACCGAGTAAAATTCCAAAGTCACTTTGTGTACCCATTTCCACTGACAAAAATCCTGGGTAGGTGTGCGGCTTTCATGTGCAAAAACCTGGGATTAATATGTCAGTGGAAATGCAGTATAATTGGTCTCATTTAATAGTACTGCATTGAGGTGCGAATTTGGTTCCAAACTACCAATACGTCACCCAATCAGCAGTTTGCTTGTACCCATAGGTGCCGATTCTGTGGGTGCTCAAGGGCCCGAGCACCCACGGAAATTGATGAGCACCCATGGGCCCGAGTCCCGCTGCTGGGCCGCCATATTAACTTGCTAATTTGCAGCTGCAGCACCCGCATCGCCAGCCCTGCCACCTGGCAAACAGTATGCCGGGAAGCAGTGGCGGATTCAGGGGGGGGGGGGGGGGGGCACCTGGGCACATGCCCCCCCTGTCATTTTATTGTAGCTGAGGACCAGGGCTTTCCAACGTCTCTAGCCGCCCGGGAACAGGAGATATAGCCTGGCAAAGCTGTAACGTTTTTTCCCCATAGGATAATATGGGACCTGTCAATTCCCACCCCTACCAGGTTCCAACAGCTGCGAGTTCCCCCCCAGAAGCTTGCGATTGATCTCATTCAATTCCAAATCGCGGGGCCTTCAATATGATATCAGGCTGGTTCATATCGGTCAATGGGTTCCAGAGATATTACGAGGAAAACGATTTTTTTATTTTTGAAATGTAATTTCATGGCTGTTCATGTTCTTTGAGGGCAGATTACTCTGGAACCAAACGTTCCAGTTTCACTGGACCAAAATCATTCAAAGCCCACTCAAATGTTCTTCAATATGATACTTGTCTCATGTAAATGGGTCAGTTGCAGGGGCGGGCTGGGCCAGGGGGCACGGTGCCATGTGCCCCCCGGGCCACTTAGCCAGTCACTGGCTGCGGGCCGTGCTAGTCACCATCCACCTCCTCCAGGCACAGGCAGCCCTCCTGCGCAGCCGTGCTCTGGAAGCCGCAGCCAGTGCAGCAGGGCTGCCTGGAGGAGGTGGATGGTGACCAGCGCGGCCCGCAGCCTGTGACTGGCTAAGCGGCCAGGGGGAGCAGGAGGGCTGTCGGACCCAGACCCCCCCCCCTGCCCAGCAGCAGCAGCAGCAGCAGCAGATGGAGAGACAGCAACAATGGTGAGTTGCTGGTTGGAAAATCTGGCACTGTGGGGCAAATGTGTTTCTGGCACTGTGGGGGCATTTCTGGCACTGTGGGGGTATATGTGTATTTGGCACTGTGGGGAATATCTGTCACTGTGGGGGCATATGTGTCTCTGGCACGGTGGGGGCATATCTGGCACGGTGGGGGCATATTATGTGTCTCTGGCACTGTGGGGGCATATGTGTCTCTGGCACTGTGGGGGCATATCTGGCACTGTGGGGGCATATGTGTATTTGGCACTGTGGCGGAATATCTGGCACTGTGGGGGCATATGTGTATTTGGCACTGTGGCGGAATATCTGTCACTGTGGGGGCATATGTGTATCTGTCACTGTGGGGGCATATCTGGCACTGTGGGGCATATGTGTCTCTGGCACTGTGGGGGCATATCTGGCACTGTGGGGGCATATGTGTATCTGGCACTGTGGGGGCATATTATGTGTCTCTGGCACTGTGAGGGCATATCTGGCACTGTGGGGGCATATGTGTATTTGGCACTGTGGCGAAATATCTGGCACTGTGGGGGCAAATCTGGCACGGTGGACATCACATTGTGCGGTGTAATGGGCATTATGGTATATGGCGTAATGGGCATTACGGTGTGGGGAGCATTGGGTAATTGCCATCACAGTATGGGGTGCAATGGGCATCAAGGTGTGCGGCATAATGTGTATTTAGCATCACAATGTGCAATCTGCAGGTACACAATACAATCAAGTAGTAGTAGTAGTAGTAGTAGTACGTTTATTTATAAGGCGCCGCAAAGTGTCCGCAGCGCCGTACATAGCAAACAAAAAAACAAATTACAAGGTAACGTACAGGGTGTGTTGAAAGATACAGTATAAATAGGGGTATAGCTGGTAGAACTAAAATCAGCATCAGTTCAAAAGTAGGTGTCAAAATTGTCAAGGAGACTGAAGATGAAGTAGAGGAAGGGAAGAACAGGACAGGAGCACAGGTGAGGTAATGAGGTAGGGTGAGTACGTGAGGAAGGAGGGCCCTGCTCATAAGAGTTAACATACTAAAAATAGGTGGGTGGACGAACGAAATACAATAGGATAAGTAGGAACGGAGGCAGGATAGGAGGATCAAAACAGGTTAGGCCACGCCCTCTTATGATAGGCCACACACCTAATTTTTCAAGGCCACACGCCTAATAAATCAAGGTACAGGCCACGCCCTCTTATGATAGGCCACACGCCTAATTTTTCGGCGCGCCTCCGGCGCGCACAAGTATTCGGGCTTCCAGGAGGATGGTGGGTATGGCCCAGTGCTCTGGACTTGCCCCCTAGGCTAAAAGTTGCCAGCCAGCCCCTGGTCAGTTGGTTCCGAAGATATAGCCGGTTAAATAAGATAACTGGTTAAAGGTGTGGGGGGGGTTCTCTCCCCCTCGCACCAGAAAATGCAGGGACGAGGCTGGTGTAAAAGGGGCCAACCTGGGAATGCATTTTCTGGTGTGAAAGGGGTATTATTTCAAATAGCCGGGACCTGCAGTGCTCGGAATACAGCCAGGCTCTGCCACTATCAGTGGCTATCATTTCTGCATGGCGGCTGTCCCCCATTTACCGCGAGCATGTATCCCCCTTGGCAATGAGCATGTAATCCCACATGGCAACGAGCATGGAACCCTTGGCAATGAGCATAAGCAGCACTTATGTAGCATAATTTTTAATAGGCATTATGGTGTTTGGCATAACACATAATGGACATAATGGCGTGTAACTTAACGTGTAATGGACATTATGGTGTAAATGTTTAATGCGAGCCTTTGGTGGACAATGTACCTGTTTATGAAGCGTATTGTGAATTTTGGCTTAATCTGTTTGGCATTATGTGAATTTTGGCTCAATCCGTGTGGCATTATGTGAATTCTGGCTTAATCCATGTGGCATAATGTGTAAGGGGCAAGTATAAAGGAGTCTAGTATTTTGTTGCATAATGTGTAGAAGTTGTATATGTTGTTGTACACTACACTCAAGGACACGCCCCTTGTTGAGTGACCACACCCCTTTTCCAGAGCGCGCCTTCCGCGAGCGCACAACTGCATCCTTCACTTTTGTCGCCATGGTGGGCCTGCGTACTTTAAATGCCAGGGCCTATTTTTAATCCCATTCCCACCCTCTCTCTGCCGCTCTCTTAGCATGTACACTGGCACCACTAACACTGCCCCTCCCCCACCTAAACCCTCTTCTATCATAGTGCCCCCCTGTATTTTATCCTGGATCCGCTCCTGCCGGAAAGAGTGTATTCCATCTGCTCTTTAGTGATCCGGCGGCTGCAGCATAAAAGATGCTGCCCAGCGCCATTAACAGCTGACAGAGGCATCTTCCCAGGATTCACATGCATGGGGGTACGTACGGTTATCATAGAGAAACAGCTGCAGGTCCACAAGTTATGTGTAAAAATAATTTGAATATTGAAGACAACTGTGCTGCGTATTGGTATTATTTTGTGGTCATGCCCCTTCTCCTTGAAGCCACTCCCCTATATTTTGGGCTTGGGCACCCACCAGCAAAAACATAAATCGGCACCTATGCTTGTACCTGTCTGAAAGGAAATGCCTTATTGGTTGTCAGCTGTCATGTGATGTGACTGATTGTGTTTGGCAGCTATAGTAAAACTCAGATGTAAGCATAAGATTACGTCTGCAACATGTCAGTTTTCCTTTAGGTATTTTCATTTCCACGTGTCTTCAGGAAAACACACACATGCATACAGTGTACATGCAGGCACATGCTGTGTCCTATGGATGCGGCTGTGTTACAGCATGGGCGCGGCCTTCATCCCCATCACCAGCGGCCATGATGACAGTTACATTTTTTATATTAATGTTTAATATTAATGCTAGAAATAACTTGTTTTAAAAAAGATGTAGCTTCAGGGGGAGATTTATCAAAGCTTGTAGCAAGATAACATAACTCCAAGCATTCAGAGTCCCACTTTCTGCAGTGCACCCAGTCCTGATTTCTGCAGTGCACCCAGTCCTGATTTCTTCAGTGCATCCAGTCCTGATTTGTGCAGAGCATTCAGTCCTGATTTCTGCAGTGCACCCAGTTCTGATTTCTTCAGTGCATCCAATCCTGATTTCTGCAGTGCACCCAGTCCTGATTTCTGCAGTGCATCCAGTCCTGATTTCTGCAGTGCACCCAGTCCTGATTTCTGCAGTACATCCAGTCCTGATTTCTGCAGTGCATCCAGTCCTGATTTCTGCAGTGCACCCAGTCCTATTTTCTGCAGTGCATCCAGTCCTGATATCTGCAGTGCATCCAGTCCTGATTTTTGCAGTGCATCCAGTCCTGATTTCTGCAGTGCATCCAGTCCTGATTTGTGCTGTTGCAATCTAGGCAGATGGTATCAGAAATGGGTCGAAAAAGCATGCCTGCCTACTTTTGGTATCTCATCTCTGGGAGAAGCCCGAAGAGGACACACAAAGGGGACGAGATTATATCCCCAAGTGCCACCCCATGCCATTCAAATGCTGCAATATGAGGGTCTGTGGCGAGGCGACAGGGCTAAAACGATGCAAAATTATGCAATTTGCATAATAGTTGCTCCGCCCCTTCCCTAAGAGCCGCAAATTACGGCAGTTGCCTCAGCAGCGAAGGGGCAAGTGGGGACCAAAAATGGTCCATTCAGTGGGCGTGTTATGAGAGTGGTGCGGTTATGTTCCCAGTCATGGCTGTCTTTCACTTGTAGTGCGCCTGGCTGGCATCTTGAGAACTATGTGGATTCCCAGTCTGCCTGCTGGAGGACTGAGAACAAACACAAACCATAATAATGTTTACAGATAGATCCTCTTTAATGTAGACATTGATAGATAGGTGCAGCTCTCTGCGTTAGATGTTAGTGAGTGATGGCTTCTCGGGCACTGGTGTCCGTATAGGCAGCAGTTGCTTATATTGCCATGTATTAGTAAGCCCCAGACCATGCCAGGGAATGTGAGGCCGGGTGTTTGTTTAATTATACTCACAGTTCTATATATTGCCAAGGTTATTACAGATGATGCATAACAATCGCAGCCTCACAAATGGGAAGGAGCGTGGAAGAATGTGAATACACACTGAGCGATTTTCATGGGGGGATGAACCACTTTCCCCGGTAGGAGACTGTGTAAAGTGGTTCACTCAACCGGTAAAACAAGCCAACGGATGGTGGGGACAGGTGATGATGTGCACATCAGCGCTCACCGCCCGGCTATACACACTCGGAGATTTGGAGCTCAAAGTAGCTCAAAACCTGAAAACTGAGGTACTTTGAGCTCAATATTGCCCCTAGTGTGTATGGGCCTCTCTTCAAACTCAATCCCTTTTGTAGAATAATCAGGAGTGCAGAATTGATAAATACCAGATGGATAGGGATATCAAGAAATCTTCTTAGGGAATCCATATATTATCATCTTGTTTCATATGTCTGTGTGTAAACTGATTTTAATGGAGCAACTATTAAAACTCTGATCTATCTATCTATCTATGGACCAAGATGGGCTGGACCAAGATGGCGGCGCGCTACCGTGCTGCGGCTCTGGGATCACGGAGAGAAGAGAGGATTAGCATGTACCTGGTGCTCCTGATGGCCGCGATGCTTCTTGCTGGGGTGGCGGGGCGCATGCAATATGCCAGGCTTGAGCTCCTGGCATTCAGTGGAGCCGGCAGCGAACACCCGGGCAGCGGTGCCGCGAGTGCAGGGTCGGGCGGCTGGATGTCGGGAGTGCACCTGACCGTCGCAGCCAGTGATGTCATCAGAGGTGGCGGTGGCTGGAGCCCGGCGTTGGATGCCGAAGAGAAGGGTGCTCAGCTGAGGGGAGACGGGAGGCACAGGCAACGGCGGCAGTTCAAAAGAGATCCCCGCAGAACAAGAAAGCAAAAGCGGGGTAAGAGGTGGAATTCTTATTAGTGAAATGCCGGCCATTCTACCTGCCGCGGGAATTCACTGCTGTAATTGTGATGGCAGTTTATATTCCGCCTCAAGTTGACACTAAAGTTGCGCTGGAGATTGTGCATAATGCTGTGGCAAAACAACAAACAAACTGCCCTGAAGGTCTGTTTCTTATAGCGGGAGATTTTAACAAAGCTAATCTAAAAAGTGTGCTACCTAAATTTTATAAATAGGTGTTTGTTCCTACCCGTGGGGGAAATATTTTAGATCAGCTATATTGCAATATTAAAGATGCTTACAAAGTAGTGGTGCGTTCCCATATAGGTCTTTCGGACCATGTTTCCTTATTTTTTGCACCGAAAAGACTCAAGTTCTCCCTGCTCACCTCCCACTGTCACCCCACCGCAACAGCTTCCTTCAGCCCGGCACCATATGCAGCCTCCCCCTGCTTGGCTCTCTATAGCCGGCATCCCCCGCTGCTGTCCCCCGCACGGCTCCGGGGCTGGACTGCACATAAGATTTGGCAAATCTTATGTGCAGCCCGTCCGACCTCCCGACCCCGATCCGATGCGCACGGGACCGCGCATCGGATCGGAGGGGATGTCTACAAGTGCGATTTGGGCCGATTTCACTGCCCGATTCATCCGAAACGGGTGAAATCGTTCCCATATCGTATAGTGTATGGGGGCCTTCATGATAAGCCATGGATTAATGGTGAGGTGAGATCCTTGCTGCGTAGTAGAGATCAGGCTTTTAAGGGTGGGGATGTGATGGCATATCGGGAGGCTAGAACCCTGTTAAGAAAGGGGATATGTAAGGCAAAAAAAGAATACTCAGAAAAAAACGAACGTCAATTTAATAATGATCACGACTCTAGAAGTATGTGGAGGGGTATTCATAATTTAACCAACCATAAAGAAAGTAGTCCCCTGCCAGAAGGAGCTGAGGCATCTTTGGTGGATGACCTGAGTCAATTCTATGCTAGATTCGATAGGGATAATAGGACTATTGTTTATAAACTTCCCCCGATAGAGGATGAACCAATACTTGTTCTCTCTGAACACGAGGTTAGGATGATTTTGCTAGGGATTAATTCTAGGAAAGCAGCCGGCCCGGATGGAATCCCGGGAAGGGTCCTGAAGGGCAGTGCTGGTGAATTGGCTATGATTTTTGCATATATTTTTAACTTGTCTCTTAAGACTCGTATTGTCCCAGAAGAGTTTAAATCTACCTTAGTGGTCCCTATTCCTAAGAAATGAAAATAGAAAGCCTAAACGACTTTCGGCCAATTTCCCTGACCCCCCCTAATTCTGAAATGTTTCGAGAGGTTAGTTATGTCACATATGAAGACTTTTTTACCAGCTGGTTTCGATAAGAATCAATTTGCTTACAAACCGAAAAGATCAACGGAGGATGCCCTATTGTCAGTGGTCCATTCCTCTCTATTCCACCTAGATAAACCCAATGTGTACGTTAGACTACTCTTTATAGATTACAGTTCTGCGTTTAAAACAATTCTTCCTAATATATTGATAAATAAATTACGCAATTTAGGGTTTTCTGTGACGTTATGTAACAGGATTTTCTGATCAACAGGCCTCAACAAATAAAACTTGGCGATCTTGTATCCTCTGTTATCAAGATTAGCACAGGTACGCCACAGGGGTGTGTTTTGAGTCCGCTTTTATTGTCTCTTTTTACTTATGGTTGTTATCCGCAGGCAGATACTAACTTAATTATAAAGTTTGCGGATGATACTACAGTAGTAGGACTTATTAAGGATAGGGGTGAGAGGGATTATAGAGAAGAAGTTAATAATTTGGTCAAGTGGAGCATTGGAAATAATTTACTATTACATCTGACTAAGGAAATTATTATTGACTTCAGGCGAGGTAGGAAGACGGAATTAGAGCCCTTTCAGATTAATAATCTGGTAGTGGAGAGGGTTACGGATTTTAAGGTATTGGGGGTTACTGTTTCGCATGATCTTTCCTGGTCTGTAAATATTACTTTGATGGTCAAGAAGGTTCATCAACGTTTATTTTTTTCTGAGAAAGCTCAAAGCGGCTAAATTTTCTCAGGAAAATTTGATTAGGTTTTACAAGGGTGTAATCGAAAGCATCATATCATATTGCATTGTGGTGTGGTTTGGAAATAGCACAAAAAAAGACCTTAAGAAATTGGATAGGGTGATTCGGACTGCAGCGGCCATTATTGGCTGTGATCTGACCTCTGTTAAGGATATCTTTGTTAACCCCTTCCCGACATTTGACGTATATATACGTCACTAGGTGATTCATCGCGCCCTACGGGCGCTCTTTACACCGTCGTAAGGGGCTGCGCCCCCTTAATTTGTGAACGTTTGTATATGAGAAATATGGTTAGAATTGTATGAAAGATGCCCTGTATTGCAACTTAGGCGTCCGCGAATCGCGGGAGGGGGGGTCGCGGAGGGTGCCGCGAATTGCAGGAGGGGGGGTCGCGGGGGGTGCCGCGAATTGCAGGAGGGGGGGTTGTGGGGGGGTGGATGCTGCGAATCGCGGGAGGGGAGGGATTGCAGAGAATCGCGGGAGGGGGGTCGCGGGGTGGGTTGCCGCAAATCGCGGGAGGGGGGTTACGGGGGCGGGGGTTGCAGCGAATCATGGTAGGGGGGGTCGCGGGGGATGTGCCGTGAATCACGGGAGGGGGGGTCACGGGGTGGGGTGCCGAGAATCGCGGGGGGGTGTGTGTGTGCCGTGAATCGCGGGAGTGGGGGTTGCGGGGGGGTGGGGGGGTGTGACGCGAATCGCCACAAGAAAAAATCAACACAGAAAGGTCAACACATGTAAATGTTGACATAACTGTGCCACTTCATTGGTGTCCATGTTGACACATGACAATGAATATGAAAACATTCAAAAAATGAAATAAATCTTCAAAAACTCATGTCAACCTTTTTCATTGTCGACCATAGCCGTGCCAGTGTTTTGCATGTGCCATTTAATCCTGGGGCTGCCGCGAATCGCGGGGGGTGCCGCGATTTGCGGGAGGGGGGGGTTGCGGGGGGTGGGTGCCGCGAATCGCGGGAGAGCGGGGTTCATGGGGGTTCCGGTGGGGGGTTGCCGCGAATTGCGGGAGGGGGGGGTCGCGGGCGGGTCCCGGGGTGCCGCGAATCGCCGGAGGGGGGGTTGCGGGGGGTGTGACGCGAATCGCCACAAGAAAAAAATCAACACAGAAAGGTCAACACATGTAAATGTTGACATAAGTGTGGCACTTCATTGGTGTCCATGTCGACACATGAGAATGAATATGAAAATATTCAAAAAATGACAAAAAAACTTCAAAAACTCATGTCAACCTTTTTCATTGTCGACCATAGCCATGTCAGTGTTTTCCATGTGCAATTTAATTCTGGAGCTGCCGCGAATCACGGGGGGGTGCCGCGAATTGCGGGAGGGGGGGTCGCGGGGGTGGGTGCCGCGAATCGCGGGAGGGCGGGGTTCACAGGGGTTCCGGTGGGGGGTTGCCGCGAATTGCGGGAGGTGGGGGGTCACGGGGGGTGCCGCGAATCGCGGGAGGGGGGGTTGCGGGGGGTGTGACGCGAATCGCCACAAGAAAAAATCAACACAGAAAGGTCAACACATGTAAATGTTGACATAAGTGTGCCACTTCATTGGTGTCCATGTCGACACATGACAATGAATATGAAAAAATTAAAAAAATTAAAAATAAATCTTCAAAAACTCATGTCAACCTTTTTCATTGTCGACCATAGCCATGTCAGTGTTTTGCATGTGCCATTTAATCCTGGGGCTGCTGCGAATTGCGTGGGGGGGGGGTTGCCGCGAATCGCGGGAGGGGGATCGCAGGGGGGGTGCCGCCAATCGTTTTTTTTTACACAAAAATGCAGTTCTGGCTCAAAATTTTTCATTTTCGCAAGGAATGAAGGAGACAAAGCACCCCAAAATCTGTGCCCCAATTTCTCCCGAGTATGGCAATGCCTCACATGTGACCAAAAAATACCAGTTGGGTGCATGGCAGGACTCAGAAGGGAAGGAGTGATATTTGGATTTTGCAGCACAGATTCTGGTTGAATGACCCCTGAAGCACCCATACAGTGGAACCCCCCCCACAAGTGACCCCATTTTGCAAACTACACCCTTTAGGGAATTCATCTAGGGGTATAGTGTACATTTCAAACCCCCAGGGGTTTCACCAATTTTGATACAACTGAGCTGTGAAAATGAAAAATTAAATTTTTTCATTTTCACAGCCCAGTTGTATCAAAATTGGTGAAACCCCTGGGGGTTTGAAATGTACACTATACCCCTAGATGAATTCCCTGAAGGGTGTAGTTTGCAAAATGGGGTCACTTGTGGGGGAGGTTCCTAACTTTTAGCATCTTATGGTGCCTAGAAACCTACATGGTGCCTAAAAAATAATCTCATAAAAAGGAGGCTCCAAAATCAAGTAGGTGCTCCTTCTATTATGAAGCCTGCGGTTTGGTCAACGTGCACACTAGGGCCACATATAGGATATTTATGAAAACAAAAGAATTGGGGGAATCAATTTTTAGTCACATTTCTCTAGTAAAATCTACTGTGTTCCTTAGAAAAATGTATTAAAATTGCAAATCTGCAAAAAAAATGAAATTTTGAAATTTCACCTACACTTTGTTTTAATTCCTGTGAAACACCTAAAGGGTTAACAAACTTCCAAAATGCTGTTTTGAATACTGTTAGGGGTGCAGTTTTTGAAATGGCATCATTTATGGGGGTGTCTCACATACAAGTCCCTCAAAGTCACATCAGAACTGAACTGGTCCCTAAAAAATTCAGTGTTTGAAATTTTCTTGAAAATTTGAGAATTTGCTATTCATATTGTAAGCCTCCTAGTGTCCAAAAAAATTAAAAGGAAGTTGAAATAATGATGGAAACATAAAGTAGACATATGGTCTATGTTAGTTATTAACTATTTTGAGTGGTATGATTATTTGTCTCACAAGCAGAAAATTTAACATTTTGCAAATTGCTAAATTTTCCATTTTTTTACGACATTTTGGTATTTTTTACAAAAAAACACAGACTGTATCGACCCAAATTTACCACTAACTTGAAGTACAATGTGTCACGAGAAAACAATCTCAAAATCACTGGGATAAGTAAAAGCAAAAAAAAGTTATCCACACTTAAGTGATACATGTCAGATTTGAAAAAAAGGGCTCTGTCAGGAAGGCAAAAACATGCTGTGTCAGGAAGGGGTTAAAAACTGCCGACGGAAAAGAGATAGCATTATGCATGATTGATACCATCCCTATAATTATATCTTTTCTTTTTTACCATAAAAAAAACGGTTAAGATGCCCTAAGTCTAGAACTACGCGACTGAGAAATAGCTTCTTCCCCATGGCAATTACTGATTTTAACCAAGATTGTTAATTGTTTCTTTCTGTGTCCTAGATTGTAATTTCATTGTTGTTCAATTTTTACATTGTTTAACAATGACAATAAACTATTATCTTATCTTATCTTATCTTATCTATCTTTACTATAACAGTGGAACACACAAGCAGAGAATGGTTACATTTCCGGGTCATTTACGTATAAATGAACTGCATAAATATCTTATAACTCTTAAGGTGCCCACACACTAGAACGATTAATCGTCCGATTTCATTGTTTTTGCTCGTTTGGACGATTAATCGTTCGATTTGTGTGTGCACATCGTTCAGTATTTTTTATACTTACCTTCCGATGCGCGTCCCCGTGTGTCTTCTGCGGCGTCGGCTCATCTTCCCTGCTGCAGGGAAGATATGCAAATCTTCTGACCAATTTCTGGTCATGTGTTGGGGGCGTGGCTTGGACGCGGCATGTAAAGCCGGAAGCTGTGTTCCCCCGGCAGATGACAGCCCGACACGTGCCAGAGCCGGCAGGGACCGAGCAGGAGAAGCGCCAGGTGAAGCGGCGTGTGCCCCGACGTGTGCCCCGGAAAGAAAGATTGCAGAGAAGGCAGTTGCGGGACCGGGCAGGAGACACAGCGGGGACTGAGCACAGGAGCACGGAGCACAGCAGGGCATATCTGGCGCACTGTGGGGGTCATATGTTTGGCATTGGGGGCATATCTGTGGCACTGGGGGAATATCTGTGGCACTGTGGGGGCATATGTTTGGCACTGTGGGGGCATATCTGTGGAACTGGAGGCATATCTGTGGTACTGTGGGGGCATATGCATACCTCCCAACTAGCGCCCGAAAAGGGGGCGGTCGTATGCAAATGAGGGCACAGCTTATGCTAATTAGCCGCAACCTCATTTTCATATGAGAATAGATGCTGTGCGCATGCGCACAGCGTCTATTCTATTAGATTGGGGGGTTTCCCAACTGCCACCCCCCCGCAGCGGAACAATACCTGCCGCGGGTGGGACAGCGGGACAGGACCCGAAAATCGGGACTGTCCCGCTGTAATCGTGACAGTTGGGAGGTATGCATATGTGTGGCACTGGGGGCATATGTTTGGCACTGTGGGGGCATATCTGTGGCACTGGGGGCATATCTGTATATCTGTGGCACTGGGGGCATATCTGTGGCACTGTGGGGGCATATGTTTGGCACTGTGGGGCATATCTGTGGCACTGTGGGGGCATATGTTTGGCACTGTGGGGCATATCTGTGGCACTGTGGAGAGCTCCAGAAATGGACATTCTTGGACATCATACAAAGCAGGTTAATTGTGACAGATAAAAAACAGAAAAAAAGTAGCGCTAGTAACACCAATGAACATTAGTATGAAATTTAATAACAGGAATTAAAAACAAAACCAATAGATAATAAAACCACAGGATCCGTTCCTATATATGCCACCGCAGGATGGATGAGTTCCAATAGTATCCAAAGGATGATAAGATGGGCACCAGTTAGTGGTGTGCTGGTAATAGATGTATAGTTACCACAGTTGTCACACTTGGGTCACCAGGAGGAATTGTTCCATTCGGAGTGCATGTCAGCACTAACTCTCCAAAACAGGTGAAGGTGCCATACGTCCAATGGAGGAAATGTGCAAAGGAGCGCAATAATGGCGCAAGTGGTGGCTGGTCCGGATCAAGTGAAGTAAAAAGTGCTGGGTGCAATGTCCAGGGCTCCTGACGCGTTTCCCTGCTACCAGGTGCAGCTTTGTCAAAGGAAAGCTGCACCTGGTTGCAGGGAAACGCGTTGCAGGGAAACGCGTCAGGAGCCCTGGACATTGCACCCAGCACTTTTTACTTCACTTGATCCGGACCAGCCACCACTTGCGCCATTATTGCGCTCCTTTGCACATTTCCTCCATTGGACGTATGGCACCTTCACCTGTTTTGGAGAGTTAGTGCTGACATGCACTCCGAATGGAACAATTCCTCCTGGTGACCCAAGTGTGACAACCAGGGCAGCCGAGAGGAATGTCGGGCCCCGGTAAAATTTTGGGTGCGTGGTCTAAGTGTGGGAGGTGTGGCCACCTCCCGCACTTAGGCCACCTCCCGCACTTAGGCCACACCCCCAAAATGTTTAGAGGAGGGTGAAAGAAACCTCTAAAAATGCTAAACTCGGCAGCACACACCTATAGCATGTGCTGTGCTGACAGTAGGCTCAGTATGAGCTCACTCGCTGTCAATGAGACACTCATGCTGAGCCTGCTATCAGCACAGCACATGCTGTAGAAGTGTGTGCTACTGTTGCTACCTGAGAGGGACGGAGGGGGAAGGGAGGGGTCGGACCAGGGCCCTTGCAGGGCCCCTCCAGCAAGCCTGGGCCCGGGTAATTAGTACCCGCTCCCCCCCCCTCTCGGCTGCCCTGGTGACAACTGTGGTAACTATACATCTATTACCAGCACACCACTAACTGGTGCCCATCTTATCATCCTTTGGATACTATTGGAACTCATCCATCCTGCGGTGGCATATATAGGAACGGATCCTGTGGTTTTATTATCTATTGGTTTTGTTTTTAATTCCTGTTATTAAATTTCATACTAATGTTCATTGGTGTTACTAGCGCTACTTTTTTTCTGTTTTTTATGTGTACCTTGTAAGGGATTGCTCACCCCTATAAGTAGCTGCTTCGCACACGCACCCCATACCAGCGCCCATTACTGTTGCTTGGCAACACCTGTTTTTTTTAATTGTGACAGAGCAGAATGTGCACTGAGCTGTCAATACCTTCTACATAGCCCAGCCCATTACCTTCTACATAGCCCAGCCCATTACCTTCTACATAGCCCAGCCCATTAGCCTTCTACATAGCCCAGCCCATTACCTTCTACATAGCCCAGCCCATTAGCCTTCTACATAGCCCAGCCCATTACCTTCTACATAGCCCAGCCCATTACCTTCTACATAGCCCAGCCCATTACCTTCTACATAGCCCAGCCCATTACCTTCTACATAGCCCAGCCCATTACCTTCTACATAGCCCAGCCCATTACCTTCTACATAGCCCAGCCCATTAGCCTTCTACATAGCCCAGCCCATTACCTTCTACATAGCCCAGCCCATTAGCCTTCTACATAGCCCAGCCCATTACCTTCTACATAGCCCAGCCCATTACCTTCTACATAGCCCAGCCCATTACCTTCTACATAGCCCTGCCCATTACCTTCTACATAGCCCAGCCCATTACCTTCTACATAGCCCAGCCTATTATTATAATTTTTCTGAAATCTTAAGATAAATCTTTTGTCAAAATGTACTCTTTTGAACGAAATCTTTTGTGTTGGGCAGATGGGAAGTTCAAGGGAAATCTTAAGATAAATCTTAAGATCACAGATCTTTCTAGTGTGTGGGCACCTTTAATGACACATGCTATCTTGGAATGCATGGATGTTTATGTAGGCAACTTTTATTACCATTCATTGTAGTAGGGGGGTTGGGATTGGGTGGGGCGAGTCCAATTAATGAGTGCAGATGCATTTAAAGATCAGTAAATAGGCTGTGTGCATGGTTTAGCTGTGTGCATAATAGTTTTGAAGTGCATCATTTTTAAAGTGCGGCATAAATTAAATATAACTGTCGCGTTATACTGGCGTTACACTGAAGTGAAACAGAAGGACAGAAATAACAACTGTGAAACCAAAGTCTGCTTTGAGTGAGTTCAATTCATTCTCACAACATACTACTCCTGGCTGCTTAATCTGGCTATTCATCCATAATATCATCATTTTTACATCTGCAAACAACTTTTACTATCACTGTTAATGCTGTATTTGCACTGTCAGTTTTGAAAATGCCCAGCTGTACCTCTAATGTCTTCACCTTTCCTGCTCTTCCATTGATAGTAGGTGTCCCCCAACATTTTATTCTTGGTCTTCTTCTCTATCTCTACATGTCCTCTCTGGGTTAGCTTATGTGCTCACTCGACTTCCACTATCACATCTATGCTGATAACTAGAGACAGGATTATATGCAACATAAAAAGCTTTAAATATGCATGAAAAATACTTAAAATATGCATGAAAAGTGTTAAAATATGCTACATTAAATAATAAAAAAAGTCATTTTTAAATTATTTATTTAAAAATCAGCATACAATTCGTTGCAAATAAACCTCACAAATAGGCCCACAGCATCTGCAGATGTCTAGTGCTGTACACAGGATTTTTTTTCTTCCTGGCTGCTACAGCAGACTGCAGCGTCCAAAGCTGCTCTTGCATCAACTACACAGACCCTCATCTCCAGCGCCGATGGACCAAATGTCAGTATAGCGTGTGAGGGCAGCGCAGTGGAAGGCTTCCTCCCTGCGCCACATACTCACTGTGGGGGTTATTCTAGTTCACTCTTTCTGACAAAATCCTTCTTAGATGGACAAAACCATGTGCACTGCAGGTGGGGCAGATGTAACATGTGCAGAGAGAATTAGATTTGAGTGGGGTTTTACTTCAAAGTGAGATTTATATTGCAGTGTAAAAATAAAGCAGCCAGTATTTACCCTGCACAGAAACAAAATAACTCACCCAAATCTAATTCTCTCCGCACATGTTACATCTGCCCCCCTACAGTGCACAAAGTTTTGTCCATCTAAGAAGGAATCTGTCAGAGTGAAATAGAATAAGGCCCTGTGATACGGCATTTCCTCCGTGCCGCGTGATGTCACAACCCTTCTGCCCGCCTCCTCTGCTGCAGAAGTCTGTCTCTTGGTGTAAAGTCCCAAGCCAGGGGCCGGCAAAGGTTCATTAGCTTCGTAATGGAATCCGCCGACTGACTTATAAACATGGATTCCAAGGTTCCCCACACTGCGCACATATTGCCCCAGCCTGTACACTCTACCACTTCCTGGCCGGCAGCAGCAGGGCAAAGCAGTGCTGTGACTCGCGGGTGGAAATAGGACTGGGCCTAAAATATGCACCATCACTAGATTTTAGGTAAAATATGCAATAACCAGTGAGAATGGGAAAATATGCAAATGCATATGCAAATATGCAAATGCATATAATCCTGTCTCTACTGATAACACTAAAATCTACCGCTCCTTCCCTGATCACTCTCCCTCTATCCTCACTCATATCTCCAACTGTCTCTCTGCTGTCTACTCTTGGATGACCCAGCTCTTTTTTAGACTTATGCTAATGAGTGTTCTAACCCTGTCCCTATCCATCCTCCCCACAGCCTAACTGCCCCCTATACCAACCAAAACCCTAAAACTAACCGTCACCCCAGGGGCGTTTCTGCAGCCAGTGTCAGCACAGTATTCCATATGGTCAATGTCCCCCCTGTAATGGCTGCCACCTCAGAGACATAGTTGCCTACCCCATTCTGCAGGAGACTCCCTGAAATAGTAGCAATCTCCCTATCTCCCTGAAGAGACTAACAATCTCCCTGATTTCACCTTACCCATATTATGCATTTCATGTTTGTTGGAGAAAAATATATCAGTGCAGAGAGGGGAGCCGGAGGAGAATTGGGCAAGTCCCAAAATGATGAAAATAGGTGTGGTGGTGTTCAGCCAAGCCCACTCCACATGTGGCCCTGCCCTCTCAGCCCTAAGCTATGGCCCTTTTTGGAAGCAGTCACAACCTCAGCACGGCAGGTCCCTCTTGTCCGAGAATGGAAGTTGGGAGGTATGGAAGGGACACTACAGTGTGGCATAATGTGTAAAGGGCATTACTGTGTGGTGCATAATGTGTAAGGGGCATTAAGATGTGATGCATAATGTGTAAGGGGACTTAATGTAAGGAGGAAAAATGGAAACTAATGTAAGGGGCATGAATTACATCTATGGTGCTCTTAAATATATATATTTTTTAATGTCTATTGGGGAGGGGGGGTTAATGTTTGCACTGGGCGCCAGATTGTGTACAAATGGCCCTGTCTAACCCTAATTCCCACCTTCGGGATCTGTCACAATTGTGGCCATCGGCATTCCACAGGGCAGTACGGACGGTGAAGTGGTTAGCATTACTGCCTCACAGCGCTGCGGTCATAGGTTGGATTCCCACCAAGTTTTTTTCTCCCTCTACTTGTGTGCATTTCTATTATAATAAGAATTAACAGAAGTTAATTTCTGTAGCAAATTAAAATTCTGTTCATTGTTCATGTTAATTATCAGAATACATTTCATAATCTCATTCCTCAGAGTCCTTTCAAATTGCTTAGCGATGACTGTACTCAATCTCATAGTTCTGTGTTCTCCTCATTGGTTTCTTTACCCCTCTTGTGGTATTGGCCTTGTTACGAGAGGTTTATCAGTTTCTGACATGGGTGGATTCCATCTCTACTAAAGGAATTAAGCTGCCCTAGGGTTCTTCTGCCTTAGTTACACCTCCTGGTGAGTTAGACCAGTAGCATTTCATCATATCCATTCACTTAAGGCTTAATATGCCTCTGAGTTCTGTAACATCTCCATAATGGCACTGGCCAACCTCTGTGAGTGCCTAGAGCTTACCTTACCCAATGGTAATTTTTTTTATAACATATGGTTGTAGGCGTGCACAGCCCATTTTATTAGGGGGTGCTCCATTGGAGGGTCCGATCTATCACCACCTACTGGGCATCAATGCAAACTAATAGAAGGTGACTTATTTATGTATATGGGTTTCAGAATTAATCATTCCCCCCACACACACTAGAAATAGGGACAGTGTGCACCGAAGGTGCGCTGCAAAAATGTACTGTAATGCCTTTTACACATAATGCCACACACCGTAATGCCTATTACACATAATGCCACACACCGTAATGCCTATTACACATAATGCCACACACCGTAATGCCTATAACACATAATGCCACATATCGTAATGCCACACACAGTAATGCCCATTAAACATAATTCCACACACCATAATGCCCATTACATATAATACCACTCACCGTAATGCCTATTACACATTATACCACACACTGTAATGCCTATAACATGTTATGCCCCATAAGTGCTGTTTACCTACATGCTCATAGCTCAATGCCAGGGGATATATACTCATTGCAAGGAGTTACATGCTTCTTGCCAGGAGTTACATTCTTGTTGCCATGGGGGATTATATGCTCATTACCCAGGGCATATTTACATGCATGTTGCTAGGGGAATTACATGCTCATTGCCAGCGGCAGGGTGTTACATGCTTGTCGCCAGGGGGGAAAGTATGTTATTTTCCAAGGAGGAGTTATATGCTTTTTTTATCGGGGGAAGGAGGGGGGGGGGTTGCATGCTTGTTGCCAAGAGGACTTACATGCTTGTTGCCTTGCGCTACCCCCAGGGTAGCGATGGGCACACTGCACTCCTCTTACAGACACTAGAAGTACGGCAGGACCTCTAGTATCTGTCTCCTCCATGGCGGTGGCCAATTTTGGAGGGGCCATCGCCTTACAGACTATGTGGGTGGGCGACCTGTGGGTTGGGCACTGGGCAGTAGCAGGGGTGTGCTGGTCATTAGGGGGCGTCTGGGCACCCCCTGTGCACATGCCTATGCATATGGTGCTTTGGGCCAGAAGTATAACTCTTCAAAAATGTATAAAATAAAAAATTATAAACAACCAGCCAATCAGCCTGGAACATGGCAGTTAGGAGCTGATTGGCTGATTGTTTATCACTCTCCATTTTATCATTTTTTTAAGCTTGATACATCTGAACCTTAGAAATCAGGTAAGGTGGGCCCACTCATCTGTGGGCCCCATAGCGGCTACACCCCCCCACATCCATGGCAGCCCCGCCCTTGTATCCTACAAAATGAGGCTGAACCAATAGAAAGTTTTGTTTATTAGTCCACAGGAAGTGCCAAACGTCCCAGTTCATTATATGTTATCACAAGTTACTGTAGTAGTACATGATCATCGGCAGAACTTACGAGCAATTAATGGAGTGGAGATAGGTAAGGCAATAACAGAACTGGCTTACTGTAGAAAATTAATCGTTAACGTTTGAACCAACAATATAGATATAGATAAGCAGCGATACAGCTACATGTACAATTACAATACAATTACAATAGGCGTGATACAAATGATTACATTTTACACTCATGTACGGCAGAGATAATAGACAAAGAGGTCTATGTATTAAGTCTTGGAGAGAGAGAGATAAAGTACCAGACGATCAGCCCGTCATTTCTCAAACACAGTCTGTGCCATGGCAGTTAGGGGCTGGTTAACTGGTACTTTATCTCTCTCCACCACAACAAAATTATAAACCGCAGCAAAAGTAAGAAATGCCACATAAAGCAATAATATAATACATGCCGGAATGTTATATAGGGGAATTTATAACAATAGTCAACCGAACACAAAAATCTATTTTAAATTATTATAAACGTAAGCAATGTTTACATAAAAACAACGGGATGATGCAGAGATGAATCTACACCCACTTACTTATCACGTAATTTCCCAGGCCAGCAAGAGACTGGGTAGGGTGGCTGCCAAATAAATCCAACATGGTGAACAATCTCGATTCACGGATTTCAATTCAGCAATTATTGGAATCGGCGAGTCAGAGATTTTAAACATGTTGGCACCGGAGGATTGATTCTGCAGAGGTGCCGCATTGTTGCGCATAGTATTTGCTGTTCATTTTTATTTTAAGGGGGTGTGGCCTAGTCCCACATTTAGTCACGCCCTCTAGTAGTATAATATATGACCACATTGGGATATGCAAAATCTATTTGAAAATACATAATTAAAAATATTATTATTATTATTAATAATAATAATAATAAACCTTAATCCAGAGTAAAAATCCCATAGATAATATAAATTGGGAGCTGAAATAAATGTTTATATACGTTATCGCATGTTAATTATTGTTTTTATACAGTAAACCCCATATATTCCTGTTTGAGCTAAAACTGTTTTATGTCGGAGAGATTTGGATATATGTTCGGGCCTCCGTCTAATGAGCCATATATTGACTAATCATATACCAATATTATATATATATATATATATATATATATATATATATTACACTTACAGCCCCCCCCCCCCCCCCCCCAGACGAGGAAGGATTCAAGACCGGCACTCGATGGTGAAGAAAAGTGTTGTTTTTTTCCATAGGTACAGCGGGTAACAACAGTGGTCCCGACAGCTGTTTCAACTGGGTATGACCAGTTTTCATGAAAACAGGTCATACCCAGTTGAAACAGCTGTCAGGACCACTGTTGTTACCTGCTGTACCTATGGAATAATACAACACTTTTCTTCACCATCAAGTGTCGGTCTTGAGTCCCTCCTCGTCTGGGGGGTGTGTGTGTGTTAAGTGTACTGTATTATCAAATTATGGACCAGGCACCGGGACATTAAATATTAACTGTGGAAGTGCCGCCCTGCTACCCCCATATAGGTCTAGTGTCTGATTGTGTGTCTCTGAAACACTGCCATCTTTTGGCAGCGAATGAAACTACATCTCTTTCGCTCTAACACATGCGCAAATACAGTGGCAATCACAGGGTAGCAGACTAGCTTTCGAAGCATTTGCTTCGAGCGGGCTTACTGGTTGTTTATATAATTGTAATGACCTATTTGCACAATGAGTCATCTATATTTCCATACACTGCATATGGATGGCGTACACGTATATACTTGTTATATAATTTGGCGTTAGAATGATACTTATTTAAGCAATGCAAATCTATGTACAAATGTATTAGGTACATGAAGCACCCACCGGCAGGTACAGGATGACTTATGCAAGTGGGTGTGTTCAGTGGTTTAAGTTCAGGCCAAACATTGGTGCCCCCCACACACACACCTGCACTACCTTATATAAATATATGTATGCATGTGTGTGTCTGTGTGTGTGGCATTTGAAAAAAAAATGTTTAGAATAAAGAGAGTGTGACGCCTATGATCCTGCTAGGAGGAGGAGTCAGCCCCAGCAGCGATATCGACGGCTTTCAATCAAATTTGCAGAAGAAGAGAGGTGCCCCCTTGGAAGTAGGAGCCCGGCAGCAGATGACTCCATTGCCCCCCCCCCCCCCCCCACCTCCTCTATGTCTTCCGCCTGGGGGTGAAACGTGTTGAGTCGGCAGTCATGTACCAGGTAGCTAGTAAAACAGTGTGAGGTCTGCATTCTGGCCTGAAAGAGCCTATTTCCAGCCGTAAAATGCTATATATGCTGCAGATGCTGGCTCCTTCGATTCATTGTCAGCCATCTGCCATATTTGGGGACACAAGGGAAAACCATTATTATTAAATACTACAAAACTAATTCACTCCAACTGTTTCTAATTGGCATTAGTCATAGAGCAGATGCGTACAGTGGCCGCTTGTGGTGACGTCTGCTGCGTGACACCATTCAACGCTAGAAGACGGACGGACGGACAGCTGGAATAAAGGGATGCTCATGGTCGGTTATGGGACATAGTGTTGACACAATTGAGGTCAACAGGTTTACTATTATATTCTCCCTTCATATCTATTGGGATGGTAAAGTCCTTTTTTTGAAAAGAATTGTGAAAAATGATGTCAACATTTTTCTTGTGTCGACATTTTGACTGTTGACCAATAGCGGTCGACCTTGTGACTGTGTCTACATGGGACCTCTGACAGATACATGGAGCTGTCATCCTGCACAGTAGCATCTCCGGAGCATAGATAACGATGACACCGCCCTGTACCACCGCCACTCCCTGCTTTACAGTCTGTGCAGGCACCTTACAGAGGGAACCTTACCATACATGGAGGTTACAGGTGTGGAGGTGCAAGGAACAGGACCGACCGCAATGAGAGAAATGAATGATATTTCTCTGCCTCGCATTCCAGGCATACTCAGAGGTTCCCCCTGTTCCATCCAACCTAACACAAAGATCTTGACAAAACTGGTTTTTGGATTTCAGGTAAAAATACACAAAGCAGAATATCCACATTCCTGGCTGCTGAAGAGCCTGGTGTTATTGTAGAGGGAGTGACAGCTCACACACTCTCCCAGGGAAATGTCAGGCAATTATATGCTAAAGACGGCAACAAGGGTGTGTAGAGTGGGCTTACTCTGACACCCACCAGGGTTACCAGTGTGTATGGGGCGTCCCCTGGGTTGGCCATTGATGAGCTGATAAGCATGGTAACTAGGGGGTAGATATAGCAGTGATAAGGGAGGAGAAGTGATAAAGTGCCTGGTACTTTATCACCGGCCAATCAGCTCCTGTCCCTTTTTAAACCCAGCCTATAACTTAACAGTCAGGAGCTGATTGGCCGGTGATAAAGTACCAGGCACTTTATCACTTCTCCCTTATCACCGCTTCCTACATCTACCACTAGGTTCCAGGAGGCCATCAATGGAAAACATCGGTGGTGGCAGCAGGCTCGGGTGTCACCTATAGGAACACCCACCATTTTATGGGCATCTCCATGGAAACGCTGGATGTTTCCATGGGTATGTGGACAGGACAAGGTGTGCTGGGGGCCGGCAGCTAAGGTCACATGATGTCAGACACCTGCCCTGTCCTACGCCTGTACATATAAGTCAGTCTCCACATTTGCGAGCCCTGGAGAAATCATTTGATGGTTGGCAACCATCGAATGATTTCTCCTACTGCGGGCATGGTTACGTGGGGAAATGGCACCGGGGGGAGTGGTGTGCTTTCGCCAGGGCGGCATCACAAGGACTCGCTAGACTGTAGGGATGGCCATCAATGATTTGAATTCATCGATGGTTTATGTCCGATGTTGAATACTTTTGCCATCGATGGGGGAGAACCAGATGGCTTCCCTACATCGATGGCACAAGAGAACTGATGCTCCACCCCCAACAACCCTGAAGCCCGCCCCCGCATCTGATTGGCCCACGGGCCATTCGGTCGAAGATGATGGATGACCATTGATAACTAAAACTATCGATAGTTATCCATCACATAGTTTATGACTATGACTGATGGTTGGTTGCAGTATAACCATCTATGGCGACTACACCGATGCCCATTCCTTGAACTAGAATCACCCCCTTGGTTCCACCACATATACGTAGATATGGATCCAAGCACCTGGAATCATTTCTGCTTCTTCCAGCTGCATTTGCCAGTATGACCAATAATAGTAGTAGTAGTTTGTTTATTTCTAAGGCGCCACAAAGTGTGCGCAGCGCCGTACATAGCAAACAAAAAACAAATTACAAGGTAACGTACAGGGTGTGTTGATAAAATACAGCGTAAATAGGGGTATAGCTGGTAGAACGAAAATCAGCATCAGTTCTGAAGTAGGTGTCGAAATTGTCGAGGAGACTGAAGATGAAGTAGAGGAAGGGAAGAACAGGGCAGGAGCACTGGTGAGGTAAAGAGGTAGGGCGAGTACGTGAGGAAGGAGGGCCCTACTCATAAGAGTTAACAGACTAAAAGGAGGTGGACGAACGAAAAACAATAGGATAAGTAGGAACGGATGGCAACAGATGGAGGGGTAGGGGAGGCAGGATAGGAGGAGCGAAAGAGGTTAGGAGGAGGAGGGATAGGCTAGTCGGAAGAACTGGGTTTTGAGGGAGCGCTTGAAGGAGGACCAATAATTCAATATTAGGGACTGTATCGATGTCAGTGCTACATGCTCTACAACTTCAACCTCACACCAATTGCACAATGCGGGGAGCATGACAGTTGCTTTTTTGATCATAAAATCTTATTTCGATAGCAGATGTGCCTCAGTTCCAACTGGGCAAAGGTTTGCTGGGCAGAACATTTTGTCTCCTTTTTATCCCTTAGGCTGGTTTCACACACTCCGGTTTTGACTGGACGGAAAAAAGCCGGACCCACTTTGTCCGCCTTTTAGCCGGATTTCTGGACCTTTCACATGGTCCGGTTTAGAGATCCTGTGGACCCGCCCCCTCGTCACATGGGGGTGGGTCCAAACAGTTTGACTGGCATTTCCAGTCTGATGGGGTGTACGCCCGCCCTACTCGTCACATGGGGGCGGGCGTAAGTATCCGGTAATTTCCGTGGTGTGTGAAGGCGCCCATTGCCTTCCACACCACACTGAATGGGCAGAACGGGACGGCCACGGCACGGCAGCCGGACACTGCAGTGACCGTCCAGTGTGAATGGACACAGAGCTGTCCATCACACACTGTAGGGGCGGCACGGCTTTTAAGCCGTGCGGTAATTTCCCGTCCGGCAGGAGCCGGACAGTGTGAAACCGCCCTTAGGAGTCAAAAAATCCCTGCTTAGTGGGGGACAGTTTCCAGACCACCCAGCAGGTCACATGTTCCAAGTCAACCAACGGTTGAACAGGGAGAGCTCACCAACTGTCACATCCTCCAGAGCACAATGGTGATGCATTATGTTCAGTTCCCTTGTTTATATGATTATTGCATAATACATCAGTTACATCAATATCCTTCACACGGGAGATTCATGCAGGAAAAGATGCAACCACAAGGTCACGTCCTGAGTTTACGTAGTTTTTATGTGGTTTCACCTTTCCACCGCGTTGGAGAATACCCGATTGTCTCATACCCACACTACAAAGATCCTCATCAAGATAAAAGTGGCACCTGCCCTGCATGCCAAGGGCACAATATACTCTCTCCCCTGTATATACAGGGCTATTATCTCCCTGTACACTGTCTGGCACTGGGACATTATTATTTCCTAACAAAGCAAACAGAGGCAGTTACAGTGTGTGGGGCTTGTGAACACATTCATCTGGCTGCTGTTCAGTTGTCGACGGGGGATCAGTCAGCAGCAGCGTCGTCGTCTCTCCTGCCACTGACTGTGCCTGGAGTGGTGGGTTCTGCAGGGAAGACGGTCAGGGTGGGGTGGGGTGAGATCGCTGTGCAGGGTGTGTCCGCAGAGAGGAGCTGCCTGGTAAATAGTGCACACATTGAGACTGACATGAAAGGGACGTAATTGACATTTCTTGATCCTTTCTCCACCTCTGTACACGACTTCACATACCTGCATAGTGTGACGGAGAGTCTGGGAGTCTCACACATTCCTCCTAGACTCGGAGAGGTTAGGGCCACGCTCCTGGGGTCCGCTTCCATTTGTTGTGTAATGAGTTGCGTGGGGCATGGACGGAACTTCCAACTGTCCTGATTTTAGCGGCCTAGTCCCACTTTTCGGACAGTGTCCTGCTGCCCCACCTGCGGGCCACAATGTCACCTGGGCAGGACCATTCGACAGTAACCATTTGGTGTCGACACCACTAAGTTGACATCCGAACGTTTACACTGTTCAAACTGTCAGCGGGCACCAGGTTGACATTCTCAAACTGCCAACAAGTTTACAATGTCGCCATGGAGGCCGATGTTAGGGTTAGGCTGCGTATAATACTGGGAGGGTATAGGGAGAGGTTAGGGTCAGCACTAGATTGAGGTGTACGGGACCATTGTATATTTGTTCTTAGAATGTCATAAAAAGGGGCATGTGGGGGGCTCTGATGGCATATAAAGGGGCACGGGTGGCTCTGATGGCATATAGTGGCATGTGGGGGTCAGATGTCATATAAAGGAGCATGTGCAGTCTTTGATAGCATACAGGTATACATAGGTGTCCGTGGTGATCACTGATTACAGTACACTACTTGTGTCTTGCCATTGTAACAACTTTGCACGTATACTTATATGCAGCTTTTATAGCACCCACATTTTATGCCTACGATTTGGGGAGACATTTTCGGGCAACTACGTACCCGGCCCATCACTTATTAACATCATTTGTCAGTGTGTACAAGACACTAATAGAAATATACTACATTGTACGGAGAACATGAAACAGATAAAGGCGACAATTAAAATGGTTCCTAAAAAGTGAGGCGTGGTTAGGTGTACCTCTTGGCATCTGCCCATCTGGAGTACAGTTATAACAGTTTCCTATAGACTGGCACAGTATAAGATATAAGGCCTGATTCTGCGTTAAATGGAACGGCACTGTAGGAGGTAGGGGAGCCATGTTTTTTGCCAACCCATTTGTCAGAGTTGTACCATACTCATGCCCTGATTTTATCCGTACAGAGTTGCAGTACAAATTAATAGCTATCAATATAGATGGTCTACAGTATAGACTGCATCAAACATTTAAATTATACAAATAAGTGGTCATGTAAAGGTTAAAAACATACCATAATAAATACACAAACATAATAGAAGCAGTACTGCACTTTCAAAGCACATGTTCTCCCACTTAATGGTAAAGCTCCTGTCTCTTCCTCCTGGCAGCTGCTCTCTGGTCCAATGCACTGATTGAGGACTCCACACACACAGCAAAGCTGCTGCTGCTACCACTGGGCATGTGCAGAAGCTCCGTTCTTCCCTTACACCGCATGATGTGGTGGCAAATGTATTATGGGTCTAATTCAGCATGGTTCACCCAACAAGCGATTAGCGAACAACTGCACATGTGCCCCATTTGAATTGTGCATGGATGCACAAAATCTGCGACTGAAAATGCAAACGCACAGCAGACACAGTTTGACTGACAGTGTTTTGGGGCAGACACATGGCACTCTCTGGGTGTGTTTGAAAAAACGCATGTGTGCCAAGGTGTTTTTAGGGTGGGTCTCTGATGGCAGTGCTGGTCGCTTCCAAAATGTCTCTGTCACAGATTAGTGGAAGTCCCAAACTTACTTAGATGGAAAGTACTCTGCGATGTCCCAGAATCGGCAAATGGATCTGCAAATGCATTGCTATTTGCAGTGCATTTGCAATGGGCACTTAATCTTTCTTTCCGGGTGGCGTCTTTTTGCTCTCAGAAAACACTTTTGCTCTAATTAGCAACCCATGTTAAATCAGACCCTGTCATATAGGGGTTTATTCTAGTTCATTTTTTCTGACAAAATCCTTCTTAGATGGACAAAACCATGTGCACTGCAGGGGGGCAGATGTAACATGTGCAGATAGAATTAGATTTGGGTGTAGGGTTACCACCTAGTCCCTTTAATTCCGGACACATATTAATTACACAGGTTCTGTGGCTGGCTGACTTCAAGACTCCACTTCACCCGATTTTAAACTGCCACAGAACCTGTGTAATTAACATGTGTCCGGAATTAAAGGGACTAGGTGGTAACCCTATTTGGGTGAGTTATTTTGTTTCTGTGCAGGGAAAATACTGACTGCTTTATTTTACACTGCAATATAGATCTCACTTTGAAGAAAAACCCCACCCAAATCTAATTCTCTCTGCACAAGTTACATCTGCCCCACCCGCAGTGCACATGGTTTTGTCCATCTAAGGAGGATTTTGTCAGAAAGAATGAACTAGAATAACCCCCATAGTGAGACAGAGAACTTGCACTGGGCCCATTCCTTGAGTCTGGGCCCCATGTTTCAGAACTGAAGACAATTAAGAGCTCACTGTAGCATTAGAATCATTTCCTAGACGATTAGTAAAATACTTTTTTCTCTCGTCACAAGCAAAAGAAAAGTGGTAAATAAGAACCAGATCTACGCGATGCTCTGGAACAAAGTCCTGTTTCCATGTTCTGAATCAGACGCAGATGGAAAATCTGATATTTAAGGGAAGACTGGGAAAAGCAGAGCACAAGCAAGGAAAAACATGACATTCCTGGCAAAACGACCGCCTCAGAGGCGGAGGGAGAAAGCGTAAGATGGAGGGAGGGGGGGGGGGGGGGGACGACTTGCTGGATTTGTGTTACCTCAGGAGGTTCCTATAACATCGCTACACACAGACTAGTTACAGGAAAACTGTGGTAAATAAACATTGACAAATCTAGTTGCATTCTCTGCATAAGTCTAACATACACTCTGAGGGGGAGATCCTGGCAGCACGATCGCATACGATACTTTGTGGACCAATCAGAATATGGAGGCAGGGCTTCAGGGTTGTCAGGGGGCGGAGCTATGCTCTGTGTACCACCTTGAAAAAAAACAACCATCTGTTTTGTTAACCCATTGATGGAGGAAAACCATCCAGTTCTTCCCCATCGACAGTGCCAGATTAAGGGGCCCATTTATCAAACCATATTTGCGGCTAAATCCCCCCAAAAAATATTAAGTATCACCTAAAAGTATCATAGGGGGACCGCAGCAGGAATCTCCGCTCCCTGCTGCGATCCCCCCCTGCATTCTATGGGGGATGCGAAGCTGCCCGATGTATCAACATCGGGCAGCCCGGCTTCGCATCCCTGGGCTATCGCCATTCTGGGATGGCGATAGCCTAGTGCTTGGCAGTGCAGTCAGAGGGGTTGGCAGGGGTCAGCGCATTACCGCGCATGCACAGACCAGGTCAGGGCTTCGTAGGGACGGGCTCCTTTCAGAGCCCTGTCCCTGCGCCCTGGTAATAATACATCCATGTGGTAGAACTCAACACCGCAATGCGATGTCTGGCGAGGTCATCGTGCCGGCATCGCAGTATATTGATAAATGTGCCCCTAAGGTATAAATGGGCCTGGAGCTGAAAATTATCAAGGGCCTATTATGCGCATTAATAGGGATTGTGGCCAGCACCTAATAATGTGGGAGGTGTGACCAGTGTTCTGGTTGGGTGGTCTGTTCATGGGTGTGTCTCGATTTGTGTAAATACTTTCAACTAATTATATATGCCTGGAAAATGCAGGGGGCTGGCATAAGAAAAATGCAGGGAGATATATGGGCAGGTGCCCTCCAAAGCTGCACCCGCAAGACGCCGATGTCCTAACATACTTGTGGGGCGGCACTCCAGTCATAAAAAAATACTGAAAGCCAAAACTTGGTAAACACCAAGTCAGCACCTTTTATGTGGTCACCTAAGTTTACCACACCATATACCCCTTATACAAATCATGCAGCACAATAGTAACCCCCTTATACTGTACTTGCCTCTTACACAGTATGCCACATGGAATGAGCCAAAATTCGCACTATGGCACATGGATTGAGCTAAAATACACACTATACCAAACGAATTGAGCAATAATGCACAATATGCTTCATAAACAGGGGCATTGCACGCCTAGGGTGCGAATTAAAAATGTACACCATAATGTCCATTACATGTTAAGCCACACTCCGTAATGTCCATTATGTATTATGCCAAACACCATAATACTAAAGTGCTGCTTACCTACAGTACATGCTCATTGCCAGGGGTTCCCTGCTCATTGCCATGTGAGATTACATGCTCATTGCCAAGGAGGAATACATGCAGCCACCGGGAACAAATGACAGCCATTGACAGCCATGCAGAGAGTAGGGGGCTGCCCAGCTGTATTCAGAGCACCATAGGCAAATGCAGGGGAGGGGGTTCTGGTTGTCTGGAAACCTCCATCATCTTAGCAAGTGCCTTAAATTATGTCAACAATAGCACTGGTGTATAATAAGATCAGTAGAGCTGCCACCACATCATGCAATGTAAGGGACAGAGCAGAGCTGCTGCACATGCCCAGTGTACCAGCTTATTCTACCACATTTACTGTATGTGGATCTGAGGAGCCCTCAAACATCGCAATGGACCAGAGAGCAGCAGCCAGGAGGAAGAAACAGGAGCCTTACCATGAAGTGGGAGATTGTGAGCTTAGAAAGTGCAGTACTGTAGTACGGTTTCTATTCTGTTTGTATATTTATTTATTATGATATGTTTAATCATTTCCTGAGATTTTTATCTACTTTAAAACAGCCTATACTATAGACCATCTGTACTGTAAAATATTAATACTGTATTCCATACAGTATCCAGTGTATAAAAAGACCAATTTTCAGGGCGGTTACCGCTCCCCCAGACTCCCGTACTTTAATGCGCTGCAGAGTGGGACATTTTGGATTACATTTGGAAACCCCCCTCTGACATCCTGCATTTGCCACTGAGCACTGCAGGTCCCAGCTATTTGAAATAATACCCCTTTCACACTAGAAAATGCAGGGACTTAACCGGGAATATGGACCCAGGATCATGCAGGAACATTCCCGGGCTGGGCCCTTTTACACCAGCCTAGTCCCCGCATTTTTTGGTGTGAGGGAGAGAGAAAACCACCCCCCTTTAACCAACCAGCTATATCTTCGGAACCAACTGACCCATTTACATGAGACCAGTATCATATTAAATAACTTTTAAGTGGGCTTCGAAACTGGGCCGCTTGGTTCCAGAGAAATCTGCCCTCAAACAACATGAACAGCCATGAAATTACATTTCAGAAATGAAAAAATCAGTTTACCCGTAATATCTCTTGAACCAATGAACCCATATGGACCAGCCTGGTATCAGATTGTATGCCCAACGATTTGGGTTCGACTGAGATCAACCTCGAGCTTCTGTGATGCTGGAGGGGCAACTGGAAACCATTGGAACTGGGTGGGGGTCGGAATTAGCAGGTCCCATGTTATCATATGGAGAAAACGTTCCAGCTTTGCCTGGTGGTATCTCTGGTTCCCGAGGGGCTGAGCTCGTTGGAAAGCCCCAGCACTCAGCTACTAAACGGGCCTATTTGGAGAGTGGGCCTGGAGCTGTAGCTCCATCAGGCCCATTGTTAATCCGGCCCTGCCCATCGATGGTAAAAGTATTTGACATGGGCAATAAACCATCAATGATTTTGAATCATCGATGGCCATCCCTAGCAGGT
Source organism: Crinia signifera (assembly GCF_055691185.1). Taxonomy (NCBI): domain Eukaryota; kingdom Metazoa; phylum Chordata; class Amphibia; order Anura; family Myobatrachidae; genus Crinia; species Crinia signifera. Next base: position 28,380,431 of record NC_139223.1, on the reverse strand, counting down.
AGTGCGTATATGCCAATCAAAGGAAAGACAGTGTCTATGTCTATATAGACAGTGTCTATGTCAACAGTCAATCCGTTGACACGCAGAAGGTTGACATTGACAAAAAAGGGAGACTTGCATAAGATCAACATAAGCAAAAGGTCAACACATAATAATGTCAACATGAGCTTCTCTTTTTTCGTGTCAATGTCAATGTCGACACCTGAGCACGTATTCCCCCAGCATGCTTTGTGCCAAGTGCCTCGCTTCACTACTGCTGCGCTCGGCCCTTTACCATTCCCAATCGGAGTAGATGTTCAAATACGAATATTGGTTGGTATCGACGTAATATCCAGATACCAGTAAATGCACAATTTATGTTCAGCTGTAACCAAGCCCTCATGGCCTGCTCGCACACAGGTTTGCCGCAATTGCGGATATTCACCCGCATACCCGTCCGCTTGTCAAATAGCCGCCATCTGCGTTATCAGTATTATTTCAGTATTATTTTATTTATTAATGTATTTATTACCAGTTTCTAATATAGCACACACATATTCCACAGCGCTGTACAGAGTATAGTTGCATATTCACGTCAGTCCCTGCCCCAGAGGAGCTTACAATCTATATTCCCTACCACATGTACACGCACACACAGACATTCTAGGGTTAATTTTGTTGAGAGACAATTACCCTACCAGTATATTTTTGGATTGTGGGAGGAAACCGGAGTACCCGGAGGAAACCCACGCAAGTAAGGGGAGAATATACAAACTCCGCACAGTTAGGTCCATGGTGGGAATGGAACCCATGACCTCAGCACTGTGAGGCAGTAATGCTAACCATTACACCATCCGTACTGCCCAGTATGAACTTGTGCTATCCCTATACCTGGTGCAAGATATTCTTCTGTAATCAGAGGGAATCTGCCTGGGCACAGATCAGTATAACCTGCAATTCCTCCTGAATGGCCTCGGCCAACTAGCCTGCGTGGTAACTGCCCATAATTGCCACCAGTTATGCTCATTCAGCCCCAAGAGTTGGGACTGAGGTGAGTACGACTCTGAACTGCCCCCATATATGCGTTTGCCAGTTATCAAGCATCCTCTATCTATATTTACGCTGTATAAATTGTGAGAGTGAGTGACTGACACAAGTTTTGGGATAGAGACACTGAAAATCCTGCACATGTTGTCCATAATGACCTTGCAGTCATTCCCCGCTCTTTGGGGGCAATTCCGACCTGCTCTGTCGATCGTGGGAGTTTGCGCATGTGCGAACCCCCTCTGCGAGTTTTAAACTCACTGGAGCGTTGGTTGGGGTCAGCCCAGCGTTTTATGGTTATCAGTCAGCAGTTGTAACAGCACGTTGTACTGTAAGCAGTGGCACGCACAGGGGGGGTTTCTGGTTGCCAAGTTTTTTTTTCCCATCGACTGCCGACTTCCTGCCGCTTCTGCTTCCGAGTGCCTGGAGCCTTCTCAGTGCTGGAGAGTAAGGGGCAAACAGGATCACCAGGCACTGACCAGCGGCAGGTAACTGGAAGCAGCGATACGTCGGCAATTACGTCAGTGGCAGGAAGGATGAGTACTCCGAATTTGCAGGACATCTGCAGTGGTGGGGAAGAGAGACAATCAGAAACAGCAATAACAGCCACTGGGTGCACGCTTTACGTAAGACAATGGGTTTTCCAACTTCGCTTCACTTGTGACTTTATAAAGGCGTTCCTGTCTGGAGAAGTGCGCGGACCCTTGCATTTTGGTTTTGTCAAAAGTATTTTCAGTGGTTTGCTTTTCAGATTTTGGCAAAGCCGTTGTTTTGGTTAAGATTTGGTTTTGGATTTTTTTAATTGTTCTAAAACAGCTAAAGTCAAGACCTATTAGTATTAATTACATTCATTTCCAGCCAATTCTTCCCACCGAACCAGCACCTGATCATTTCTAAAACACAAAAACTGGATTAAAAATCCGAGTTCAGACACTACGGTATGATCCAAAACTAGGACCCGGTTCAGCTTGGAACCCAAGAGATCCGAACGGGGACTCTGAATGACTTGGATTTGGATTTTTTCAGCATTGTCATTCTACCATTAGAGTGGTTTTGCTTTTTGTGGTTCTGTAACACAGCTGTAGGGCTGGTACAAAGGGCACAGCCAAATCATTGTCCAGCGCAAAGAAAATAAATATTACATGTGCAATGATGAAAAGCACAGAAAGTGCATAGCTAACAAATAGGTTCCATTTTTTTTTTACCTAAATGCTTGTTGCCAGGGGTTTCATGCTCATTGCCAGGGATTGATATTAGTACTTGTGTAGTTTCACGGCGCCAGTATGGCGCCGTACGTCTGAGTCCCCTTGCGAGGGTTGCTTCGCTCGCCCACGCTGCGGGCTCGGTGGCTCGCTACACTTGCCACGCTATTTAAAATCAACTCCATGCCAACATGGATAGTGGGGGTATGAACTATCCATGTTGGCATGGAGTTAAGTTACTTTTTTTAACATAGTTTGTGGCGAGCGTACAACCCGGAAGTAGCACGGTGCCATGCTGGCGCCGTGAAACTACACAAGTACCTTTATATTCACTGGCAGGGGTTGCAAGCTTGTCGCGAGGGGTTAACTATATATTGCTACCCAGGATCCATTACTTCCTGGTAGCTATATAAGTTACCCAGTAGGACCTTTATCATCTATCCAGTAGGACCACTAGCATCTCTCTGCTCCAAGGCGGCAGTCATTTTTGGGGGGACATTTTCATCAGATTTTGAGCCAGATGCACGAAGCTTCAAAAGTGATAAAATGGAGATTGATAAACAACCAACCAATCAGCTCCTAACTGCCATGTCAGAGTGTGTTTGAAAAATGCCAGACAGGAGCTGATTGGCTGGCTGTTTATCACTCTCCATTTTATCACTTTTGAAGCTTAGTGCATCTGGCCCTTTATACAGATGATGAGACCCATTGGAATCTGTAAAGACCATGCATCCCCACAGGCAGTGGATCAACTAGAAATTTTGCACCCCAGCCCCAAAAAAAACAAAAAACCAACCCGATCCTATGCAGACAGCTAGACCGAATAGCATCTGCCAGGACCCTCACCCTTGGCTCCCTCCTGCCACCAATAGGGCTCTGGTTCCCTAAATAGGCCACTAACAACATGAGTCTGGAGAACTGCAGAAGTGTGTCTCTACTAGCTGCAAGTCATTCTCTGGGAGGGATGCATCAATGCTGACAACCTCCAAAAAAATGCTGTTTTCCGAGGCTTGGCCGCATATGCACCAACCCCATTATGGAGCTTGGATGTGGCAGAAGCCTGTGGCCTTCTATCACAATCCCCCCCACGCCTCCCACTAGCACTTTTAAAATAAATCAAATTGCGGCAAAATGCCTTTTAATTTGCTGGCGTTGCGGCGATTGTTACATAACCCTAGCTATAGTATAAGTATAATGTAGGCAGCGTGTGGCTGGGATTGCTGATGGGAAGCGTTAGCAGGAGGAGACAGAGATTAGTCCCCACAGTTACATAAACAGCACACAGCTGGGAGACGTTAGACTGCGGCTACTCAGTGGTTGGCTGTGAGTCACAGGAATGCTATTCTCCCCCATAACACCGCTGCACACAGCTCTCTGACAGCTTGTGGGACCTATAGTGTCTGTCTCACCTGCGCTATCTGCAGCTCTGCAGTCACTGTCTGGTTACCCCTCAAACACTACTACTGCCACTATCACTTGATGGTTCCTATAATACTACCAGACCACCAGGCTCTGACAATAACCTAGATGGCATAACATGTAATCTTACCCTGTCACCTTATTAGGTGAAAGCCAGAATGGGCCAGACGTCAGCCTGTCAGACCCGCTACCTGCAGTGCTCAGTGCATGTATCCAGACTGGGGCATGAAGAACCCACCAGGGAATGCGATGAAAGGGGCCCGTACGATGGTAGGGGCCCACATTACAAGGGGTGAGATGCAGCAAAGTTCGTCTGTGTTCCGCATATGCACCAAGCCCAGAATGTGACAGATTCCGGGAATTGGATGTGGGCAGTGCCATCTTCAGATTGGCGTTGTCCTATAGAAGCCTATGGGCATCTATCACAGATGCCTCCCTGCACCCACCATGGTGCACTCATCACCCGATGCATGCGCCGATAGAACGCCGCTTCCTATACCCAGAAGACTAGTCATCGCAAAGGGCGGAGCTTAGCGCTACAGCCGTCCTTTGCTAAAATCTTCTTGCATACGGTGTTAGTAAATCCAGATTTGCATGCGGAGTGGGGCGGGATGCCATGCTTACTGCATAACATATGGTTAATGTATAAGACAAGTGCACAGTTGGGAACCGAACCCCTAGCAGAGGAGGTGGGTCCATAGGCGACGAGATGGGCCCCTAGGCAGTGGGGCCCACAGGGGACTTCCCCTGTGGGCCAGTCCAACACTGTATTACAAATGGATGGGAACAGATCTCCACAGCGGCACATTCTTGACATTAATTAAAAGAGTTCAGATCCAGGACTGGTTTATTGTTCCTAAGCACATCTGTGTCTGGGCCAGTGGCGTAACAATAGCACTGTATACCCTGCGGGGTGGCGCTGAGTACATGTAGGCGCCGGGGGGGGGCTATCACTGTGCTGCACTACTGCCACCTGCTGGGACCTACCATGTAGTTGCGCCACTGGTCTGGGCCACAACCAGTGGCAGCTCTTACCTCTGTAGAGACGGGGGGCTGCTGCAATGCCGGGCCCCCCCCCTCCTCTGCCTCTGCTGCTGGACCCCACCGCCAGTGCCCACTGTACCATCAAACCGCACAGTAACAAGAAACTAACCTGCTGAGTGAATGTAACAATCCCAATAATCTATGACATTAGATACAGAACGTACCTTGCTGCCATCAGACAGATGGTCAGTCACCAAACAGAACCGCTATAAACATACAGATGTGGGAGTTATTGGCCCATTAATTAAATGAGAATAACAACCTCCTGCTGTTGCTGTGTGGGAGACAAACTAGCAAGTGACCCAACCACTGCAGGGCTCACTTTCATGTGCTGATCTGCATAAAAGCCACACCCACCCCCTCCTGTGTGTGCTTAGTATTGTTAATGATGTGCGCTTATCAGGAGCTTATGGTTAGGCTGCAGGGGGGGGGGTGGGTTAGGTTGCAGATGTGGCGGGTTAGGGTTAGGCTGCAGGAGGGGAGGGTTAGGCTGCAGGAGGGGAGGGTTAGGCTGCGGGGAGGTTAGGGTTAGGCTGCGGGGAGGGTTAGGCTGTGGGTGGAGATGTTTAGGGTTAGGCTGCAGGAGGGGAGGGGAGGGTTAGGCTTTGGGAGGGGAGGTTATGGTTAGGCCGCGGGGAGGTTAGGCTGTAGGAGGGGTTAGGCTGCAGGAGGTTAAGGTTAGGCTGCGGGGAGGTTAGGCTGTGGGTGGAGATGGTGAGGGTTAGGCTGCAGGAGAGGAGGTTAGGCTGCAGGTGGGGAGGTTAGGGTTAGGCTGCAGGAGAGGAGGTTAGGGTTAGGTTGCAGGGAGGGAGGTTAGGCTACATGGGAGGCAGGTTTAGGGTTAGGCTGACGGGGAGAGATTATAGGGTCAGGCTGCAGGATACAATTAGGCTGGGGGAGGAGAGGTCAGGCTGCAGGACAAGTGACCCAACCACTGCAGGGCTCACTTTCATGTGCTGATCTGCATAAAAGCCACACCCACCCCCTCCTGTGTGTGCTTAGTATTGTTAATGATGTGCGCTTATCAGGAGCTTAGGGTTAGGCTGGGGGGGGGGGGGTTAGGTTGCAGATGTGGCGGGTTAGGGTTAGGCTGCAGGAGGGGAGGGTTAGGCTGCAGGAGGGGAGGGTTAGGCTGCAGGGAGGTTAGGGTTAGGCTGCGGGGAGGGTTAGGCTGTGGGTGGAGATGTTTAGGGTTAGGCTGCAGGAGGGGAGGGGAGGGTTAGGCTTTGGGAGGGGAGGTTATGGTTAGGCCGCGGGGAGGTTAGGCTGTAGGAGGGGTTAGGCTGTAGGAGGGGTTAGGCTGCAGGAGGTTAGGGTTAGGCTGCGGGGAGGTTAGGCTGTGGGTGGAGATGGTGAGGGTTAGGCTGCAGGAGAGGAGGTTAGGGTTAGGCTGCAGGTGGGGAGGTTAGGGTTAGGCTGCAGGAGAGGAGGTTAGGGTTAGGTTGCAGGGAGGGAGGTTAGGCTACATGGGAGGCAGGTTTAGGGTTAGGCTGACGGGGAGAGATTATAGGGTCAGGCTGCAGGATACAATTAGGCTGGGGGAGGAGAGGTCAGGCTGCAGGAGGGGTGGATAGGGTTAGGCTGGAGTGGAGAGAGGATATGGTCAGGCTGGCGGGGAGATAGGTAAGGATTATCTTGTGGCGAGGATGTTAGGTTTGGGTTGCAGGAAGATGGTCAGGCTGTGGGAGGTCGGGGTCAGGCATTAGAGAGAGGGTTAGGGGTAGTAAATAGGGCTAGCAGAGAATACTTAACGAATGCTGGAGGACTGACATGAAAGTCACATGACTGCTGGGAACCAGAAGCCACACCAGAGCCGCTACAGCTGCCCGAAGCAGGTAAGTCACCAATGAACCATCAATATTCTAGGTTGCCATTTTATGTCTGTCTTTATGGTCAACATTCGCATTATGATGGCTGCCGACTTATCATACCCACCCACAGCAGTAATAGCACATTTCCATAAATGAGAATCTTCGACACATTAGGTAAATCCAGGGCAACCCACAGCATGTGTGCCTACCAGCAGCTGCACCTGCCAGACTTATCCCCCTACACAGGCGCACTAGTCGCTGATAGTATACAAGGCAGCCAGGGATACGGTGTATGACAGGAGAGTGGCGGTGGTGAGAGCAGCAGAAGCGAGTGCTGGCGGTGGTGAGTGAGCGGTGGGAGTGCTGGCAGTGGTGTGTGAGCAACAGAAGTGAGTGCTGGCGGTGGTGAGTAACAGAAGCGAGTGCTGGCGGTGGGAGTGAGTACCAGAAATGAGTGCTGGCAGTGGTGAATGAGCAGTGGGAGTGAGTAACAGAAGTGAGTGCTGGTGGTGGGAGGGAGTAACAGAAGTGAGTGCTGGCGGTGGTGTGTGAGCAGTGGGAGTGAGTAGCAGAAGTGAGTGCTGGGGGTGGTGTGTGAGCAACAGACGTGAGTGCAACACCTCACTTGTTACTGGATATTCACACAGATTCAAAATTCAACTTGAATTCAATTATGTGAAATCAGTTTTAGGTTAATGCTACAGGTTTCATGGAACAATTAACAGTATTTAACTGGGGGGGGGGGGGGGGTACAGTACTGGGAACACATCAACCTAACCCCCAAGGTAATCTGCCACCAAGTACTAGCATAACTCCAAGGGGCTAATAGCCTCATACATACCTGTATGCAAACCTGGTGGCTTGTGTACTACTCCGAATGTTGGGATCTGTGCGTGTGCGGAACCTGTACTCTTCATGGGAAGAACAGCTCCTGTGTGTAATCACTCCAAGCCGCAACATGATACACATACTTCAGCTGTTTGGGGGTGGAGGGTGGGCGTGTTTAGCACTTTATTCGGTACTCTTTACCTAGAAGGGCGCCCACGATTTTGATCGTGGGCATCGTTAGTAAAAAAAAATCGCGTCGGTCGCATCGCATGCGACCAAAAAAATCGCATGTGATGCGACCGACGCGATGCCTGCGATTTCCCATAGGGAACAATGTTAAATGTCCCAATTGACCCGATTTTCCTGTTCAATGTCTCAATTGACCCGATTTTCCATAGGAAACAATGTTAAATGGCCCACAGAGGCCAAATACCCACCCTGAAGTGTGAAATGGCCCCCACAATTGTTAACGCCACCCCACGATCAACGTGAACCCGAAGCGTGGCGAGCGCAGCGAGCCCGCGAGGGACGGTGGTACGCGTCCTACGACCTTTTCATACCCCCACTATCCACGTCGGCGTGGAGTTGAGAATAGAAAGTGTGGCGAGCGCAGCGAGCCACCGAGCCCCGCGAGGGGACACGGACAGCTGTGAAGCCCGCGAGGGGACGCGTATACCTGTGAAGGTGTCCGCGTGCGCTCGCCACACTTTCTATTCTCAACTCCACGCTGACGTGGATAGTGGGGGTATGAAAAGGTCGTAGGACGCGTACCGCTGCGCTCGCCACGCTTCGGGTTGACGTTGATCGTGGGGTGGCATTAACAATTGTGGGGCCCATTTCACACTTCATGGTGCCTTTTTGGCCTCTGTGGGCCATTTAACATTGTTTCCTATGGAAAAACTGGGTCAATTGAGACACTGAACAGGAAAATCGGGTCAATTGAGACATTTAACATTGTTCCCTATAGGAAATCGCGGACATCGCGTCGGTCGCATCGCATGCGATTTTTTAGTGCATGCGATGCCCGCGATGGGTGCCCTTCTAGGTAAAGAGTACCCTTTATTCCTAGAAAGAGGGGGGGCAACACACAAGTCCCACTTCCGCAGATGCAGCTACAAGGACACAAAAGTGCCACCTAGACAGACGCTGCCATAGCAGCACACAGGTGCCAGCTACACAGACACTGTCACAACGATACATGGGTGCCAGCTACACAGACACTGCCACAGCAACACACAGGTCCCACCTATGCAGACACTACTACAGCGGCATACCGGTCCCACCTATGCAGACTCTGCTACAGCAACATGCAGGTGCCACCTACACAGACACTGCCACAGCGACACAGGTGCCACCTACGCAGACACTACTACAGCGGCACACGGGTGCCAGCTACGCAGACACTGTCACAGCGACACACACACATGCCACCTACACAGACGCTACCACAGCGACACACAGGTCCCACCTGCGCATACACTACCAGAGTAACACACACACGTGCCACCTACACAGACGCTCTGCTACAGCAACACACAGGTGCCACATACGCAGACACTGCCACAGTGACAGACAAGTTCCACCAACACAGGCACTCTGCAACAGCAACAAACGGGTCGCACCTACACATACACTACCGCAGTAGCACACAATTACCAGCTACACAGACAGTGCCACAGCAGCACACAGGTGCCAGCTACACAGACACTGCCACAGAGGCACACAGGTGCCAGCTACACAGACACTACCAGAGCAACACGCAGACTCTCTGCTACAGCGACTTACAGGTCCCACCTACACAGACACTACCACAGCGACACACAGGTCCCACCTGCGCATACACTACCAGAGTAACACACACATGTGCCACCTACACAGACGCTCTGCTACAGCAACACACAGGTGCCACATACGCAGACACTGCCACAGTGACAGACAAGTTCCACCTACACAGGCGCTCTGCTACAGCAACACACAGGTGCCACCTACACAGACGCTACCGCAGTGACACACAGGTGCCCCCTATGCAGACGCACTACTACAGCATCAAACCTGCATTGTCTTCATAAAACTGAAGAATCAGCCTGGCAGAGATTGTGTACTCTGGATGCCGTGTACTGTGACACATATATAGACTGGAATCCCCCACGGTAATACAATCTATGTCATTCACTGGTAACGTATATAGTGTCATTGCATACAATTAATGGAAGCCCCAGATCAGCACCGCTGGCTGCGCACGGCTTCCCTTGCTGCACATGTTCTGGTTATATTTGGAAGATCTGTTAAACTATTTTTCTTTTTTACTGTGCCATAAACCAGTGACCCTGTCACCCCGTTTGCCTCTCATATGGTAACAGCCCCCTACATGGGGCATTGAACATGGTCCCGAGTGGAACGACAGGCGACAAACACTTTATAACCAGCTACTCCCACTGTGAAACCAGTTCATCCAGCTATCTCTGGCATGGGGACTATATCATCCTGACCCTGGGGTGTGCCACCTCCTAAATCTCTACCGAAACCAGCAAGCCTAGTAGTAGTGCTCAGAGCCAGCAAACCTGTGACAAGTAATATACTGAAACCTGAGGCACATCGCCCCCTACTGGCTGCATCGCCTTATACACACAATCCCCAATCTGAATGCAGCAATCATTAGTATAGATGCTACAACAACCAGATCGTTATCATGTAGTCCTATGGTCAATATAAGCCACACAGCACTGTACAATCAGAGAACATCCATTCCTGCACCAGTGGAGCTTACAATCTAAATGTTCTTGTCCCCGGCATAACAGGTCCTAATAAGATAGAGTAGAAGTCAATTCATCGAATGTGGGAAAAACTGGAGTACCCAAAGGAAACCCACCTAAGCACTGCAGGAATGCACAAACACCATGTGGATAGTAACTGAAGTATTACATTTAGCCATTGGCGTGCTATGGATCTTAGCCAATACGGCACTACAGAGGCGCTGGTGGGACTTATTACATCAGGACATTGTGTGCACGCCTGAGTGCTCAGCTGCTCATTTTTGGCGCCCTACAATCAGGTATACTCCTACTTGCCCACCCTCCCGGGAATGGCTGGGAGGCTCCTGAAAATAAGGTCCCACTCCCGGGAAGGTGGGCATATCTCCTGCATCCCTTTTCCTCACTGACAAAATGCAGTCATTTATGGGGCTGTGGGGTGGGGCTAAAATGACATGATTAGCATAATTTAAGCCCAGCCCCCACTTATAGCTTGGTTACATCAGCCTTGTCCCCCCCCAAAGTGTTGGCTTTCTGGAATCCCACCCTGTGTAAGCCTGCACATTGTTTAGCAAATATCACAGGCCTGCGAAGATACAAATCAATTAGCAAGCTGCTCACCATCGAATGTGTATGCAGTCTGTGCATAGCCAAAGACTTACTCGTGGCTGTGATAGAAACAGGCTGATTAGGGGTGGAGCTGATGTCACATGACTTCCTCTCACTCACCTGGCCACGCCTGCGTTTTCCCTGACACTCCCAGATAACAGCTGCTCACCATGTAATGATTCCCAGTGTGTGCGTAGCCCAGGACTTACTCAGCGGCTGCCATAAAAAGAGGCTGATCGGGGGCGGAGCCAATGTCACATGACCTCCCCTCACATGCCTGCATTTTCCCTGACACTCCCAGATAACATTCGGTTACCACCCACAAACACTGGGTTCCGGTCATTCACCTTGTGTACAGCCAGCGATAAAAAAAAGTAGCAGGCTTTTATCTCAGTACAGCCTTGGGCATGCATACTACGGGCTGTTTGCATGCGCAGTCTATTGATTATCACCCAGCCTGCACATTCACAGCTGTGTGAACAGGCCCTAAGTGTGCTTTAGTAACAGCCAGCTGCCTTTGCGCTTGTACTGACACCTTGTGGCAGTTCTTAAGTATTACATGCCAAACTGTGAGCTCTGTCTGATTCTGGTATGAAAGTAAATCTATAAAATCAAGTTAGCTGTGCACCGCACCTGGAGCCAACCACATCGCCGTGCAAGGGGAGCAAATACATTCATATTTTTCCTGTGCAGGTTAAATACTGGCTGCTATTAAATATCGTCCACAATGTAAGGGAGCCTTATTATTTACACAGCAAATATAAATCTCTGCACATTGAAATTTAACGCAACTACCATAGAAACTAAAACATGGATCAAAGGCACCAACTAACCACTGCAGCTCTGCACCAGTTGTTCATTTTATGCCCCATAGTAATACCTTTGTTTATGCTATGCCCCATAGTAGTGCCCGTTTACATTACACCACGTAGTAATACCCTTCCTTACATTACGCCCCATAGTAATACCCTTCTTTACGTTACACCCCAAAGTAGTGCCCATGTTTACATTATACCTCATAGTAGTGCCTTTATTTACGTTACGCCCCAAAGTAGTGCCAATGTTTACGTTTACCCCACAGTAGTGCCTTTATTTACAATGCCATGTTTTAGTGCTGCCAGTACACATTATGACACATTGCACAAATTCACTTTATACCATACATTGTTCTGAATACATATTACGCCACATTGTAGGGTCACCAGTTCATTTTATGCCACAATGTAGTGCCCAGTTTCAATACAGTGCCCCCAAGTTATATTATACCATAGCAATAGCCCGCATTCATATGAAGCCACGTTACAGAGTACCATGTCCATACTGACTTGGTACACAACTATCTGACCTGTTTGCAAAGCCCCCCAAGCCTCTGAACCCCATAGCATTGGCACTCTGAACCCACTACTATAGCTACATCTCTCTATCTGTGGTCAGTAGGAATATAAAGTGTGGCGAGCGCAGCGAGCCCGAAGCGTGGCGTGGAAGCGTCCGAAGCGTGGACGCGTATAACCTTCACAGGTATACGCGTCCCTTCGCCACGCTTCGAGCTCGCCACACTTTATATTCTCAACTCCACGCCGACGTGGATAGTAGGGGTATGAAAAGGTCGGAGGACGCGTACCGCCGCCGCTCGCCACGCTTCGGGTTTGCGTCAATCGTGGGGTGACGTTCACAATGGGGGGGGGGGGGGATATACAATGAGAAATGGGCCATATTGGCCCATTTCCCATTTTTTCCCCGATTACAATGTTACAAATATTTTAACATTGAACCCTATGGCAAAATCGGGTGCCATGTTAATGCACCCGACCGACGCGATGGACCCGATTTCAAAGGAAATTGGGTCCATCGGGGGTAATCGTGTACCTTAAGTTAAGGTACACGATTACCCCGATGGTGGCCGTTCTAGGAAACAAGTTCCAAACAAACAAAAAAATAACTTTCAAACTTCAAAATCCCAGTGGGCACAGAAGGAGAATATAACAGTGAGCCGAGCGCAACAGTACCCTAATACGGTGTCCATGTTGACAGACAAAAAAACTCATGTCATCCTTTCTCCATGTTGACCCTGCGTGGTACATCCCGTCACTTACCGCTCCTATGCTAATCACATATGTACTAAAATATAAAATTAGTACCGCAAAGGGCAAGTCTACTAATAGCTGACCTTTGTGATTGCCATTGGTCCCTGAACTTATGGGCTTACAACCCGGGAATAGTCTGCGCTAGTGCAGAGGTATGCGGCAACCGCTGGAAAGTATCCGGTCAGATCCCTCTGACTGCACCGATGTGCAAGAGAAGCCCAGAGACTCCTATAGGGTAACTAGGTGATTCATCGCGCCCTACGGGCGCTCTTCACACCGTCGTAAGGGGCTGCGCCCCCTTAATTTGTGAACGTTTGTATATGAGAAATATGGTTAGAATTGTATGAAAGATGCCCTGTATTGCAACTTAGGTGTCCGTGAATCGCGGGAGGGGGGTCGCGGAGGGTGCCGCGAATTGCAGGAGGGGGGGTTGTGGGGGGGGATGCTGCGAATCGCGGGAGGGGAGGGATTGCAGAGAATCGCGGGAGGGGGGTCGCGGGGTGGGTTGCCGCAAATCGCGGGAGGGGGGTTACGGGGGCGGGGGTTGCGGCGAATCATGGTAGGGGGGTCGCAGGGGGTGTGCCGTGAATCACGGGAGGGGGGTCACGGGGTGGGGTGCCGAGAATCGCGGGGGGGTGTGTGTGTGCCGTGAATCGCGGGAGTGGGGGTTGCGGGGGGGGGTGGGGCGGGGGGGTGTGACGCGAATCGCCACAAGAAAAAATCAACACAGAAAGGTCAACACATGTAAATGTTGACATAAGTGTGGCACTTCATTGGTGTCCATGTCGACACATGAGAATGAATATGAAAACATTCAAAAAATGAAAAAAAAAACCTTCAAAAACTCATGTCAACCTTTTTCATTGTCGACCATAGCCATGTCAGTGTTTTCCATGTGCAATTTAATTCTGGAGCTGCCGCGAATCGCGGGGGGGTGCCGCGAATTGCGGGAGGGGGGGTCGCGGGGGTGGGTGCCGCGAATCGCGGGAGGGGGGGTTACGGCGAATCACGGGAGGGGGGGTCGCGGGGGTGTGCCGTGAATCACGGGAGGGGGGGTCACGGGGTGGGGTGCCGAGAATCGCGGGGGAGGTGTGTGTGTGTGTGTGCCGTGAATCGCGGGAGTGGGGGTTGTGGGGGGGTGGGGGTGGGGGGGGTGTGACGCAAATCGCCACAAGAAAAAATCAACACAGAAAGGTCAACACATGTAAATGTTGACATAAGTGTGGCACTTCATTGTGTCCATGTCGACACATGAGAATGAATATGAAAATATTCAAAAAATGAAAAAAAACTTCAAAAACTCATGTCAACCTTTTTCATTGTCGACCATAGCCATGTCAGTGTTTTCCATGTGCAATTTAATTCTGGAGCTGCCGCGAATCACGGGGGGTGCCGCGAATTGCGGGAGGGGGGGGGTCGCGGGGTTGGGTGCCGCGAATCGCGGGAGGGCGGGGTTCACAGGGTTCCGGTGGGGGGTTGCCGCGAATTGCGGGAGGTGGGGGGTCACGGGGGGTGCCGCGAATCGCGGGGGGGGGGGGGTTGCGGGGGGGTGTGACACGAATCGCCACAAGAAAAAATCAACACAGAAAGGTCAACACATGTAAATGTTGACATAAGTGTGCCACTTCATTGGTGTCCATGTTGACACATGACAATGAATATGAAAACATTCAAAAAATGAAATAAATCTTCAAAAACTCATGTCAACCTTTTTCATTGTCGACCATAGCCGTGCCAGTGTTTTGCATGTGCCATTTAATCCTGGGGCTGCCGCGAATCGCGGGGGGTGCCGCGATTTGCGGGAGGGGGGGGGGTTGCGGGGAGTGGGTGCCGCGGGAGAGCGGGGTTCATGGGGGTTCCGGCGGGGGGTTGCCGCAAATTGCGGGAGGGGGGGGGGGGTCGCGGGGGGGGGGGGGCGGGTGCCGCGAATCGCCGGAGGGGGGGTTGCGGGGGGTGTGACGCGAATCGCCACAAGAAAAAAATCAACACAGAAAGGTCAACACATGTAAATGTTGACATAAGTGTGGCACTTCATTGGTGTCCATGTCGACACATGAGAATGAATATGAAAATATTCAAAAAATGACAAAAAAACTTCAAAAACTCATGTCAACCTTTTTCATTGTCGACCATAGCCATGTCAGTGTTTTCCATGTGCAATTTAATTCTGGAGCTGCCGCGAATCACGGGGGGGGGGCGCGAATTGCGGGAGGGGGGGTCGCGGGGGTGGGTGCCGCGAAGCGCGGGAGGGCGGGGTTCACAGGGGTTCCGGTGGGGGGTTGCCGCGAATTGCGGGAGGTGGGGGGTCACGGGGGGTGCCGCGAATCGCGGGAGGGGGGTTGCGGGGGGTGTGACGCGAATCGCCACAAGAAAAAATCAACACAGAAAGGTCAACACATGTTAATGTTGACATAAGTGTGCCACTTCATTGGTGTCCATGTCGACACATGACAATGAATATGAAAAAATTAAAAAAATTCAAAAATAAATCTTCAAAAACTCATGTCAACCTTTTTCATTGTCGACCATAGCCATGTCAGTGTTTTGCATGTGCCATTTAATCCTGGGGCTGCTGCGAATTGCGGGGGGGTCGCAGGGGGGGTGCCGCCAATCGTGCATGGAGGGTCGCGGGGGGGTTCTTTTTGCCGCGAATCGCGGGAGGGAGGTCGCGGGGGGGGGGTGTCACGGGGGAGGGTTTGCCGCGATTCGCGGGAGGGGGGGGTCGCGGGGTGGTGGTTATGCCGCGAATTGCGGGAGGGGTCGTGGGGGGGTTCTTTTTTGCAGCGAATCGCGGGAGGGGGGGTCGCGGGGGTGTTTTTGCTGCGAATCGCGGTAGGGGGGGTCGCGGGGGAGCGGGTGTTTTTGCCGCGAATCGCGGGAGGGGGGGCGCGGGGGGGGGGGAGGTTTTGTCGCAAATCGGGGAGGGGGGGCGCTCACCTGGTGGCTGTGGAGTAGCAGTGCTGGGCAACATGGGAAGGCAGTGGGTGTCTGGCACTGTCTGTGGGCTCACTGGGCTGGTTCTCTGTCACATACCTCCCAACATGACCCTCTCCAGGAGGGACACAATGCTCTGTTTCTAGACTTCCCCTTAATGTATGATTGCCATCACCTGTTTTAAACAGGTTAATTTCTCAGAAAGGTGTTCAGCACAGATGAAGGCAATCACACATTAAGAGGAAAGTCCAGGAACAGAGCGTTATAGACACAGACACCCACTTTGAGTGACAGATGTAGCCAAATATATAGGAGATGGTTCTGCATTCCCTGCATCTGGGGCTTTGTACATATGGGAAATGCTGAATCCCCAATAAGATAATAGGATAAAGTAAATGTCTCCCAGACCACACAGCAGTTGAGTCATAACCTCCTGACTATCAGAGTCTTTACGTTTATGGGACTCAATATCCGTTAAACATTGCCACTGTTCTTTCCTTCATTTTATGGCATCATCATAAAGGTATGGGTGCCCAGGGTCCACAACTACATACCCACTATAGGAGCAGACTCCATTAGATCAGCGTCAACCTGATACCACTGCCAGACGGACCATCCTAAATAGTGTTTGACATATGGTCCCACCCCACTACTGGCACCAAACGTCACAAGACATACATTAGGATTCTTACGGTGGTATTCAATTGTTAGGTTATGCCCAATTTCCTGTCTAAAGTTGCGGGAGATCGTGGGGGCAAAATTCAATTGATCTATTTTTGCACATATTACGATCAGATTTAGCTACGCATTTGTGCTTTTCAGGTGCCCACCAAGAGTGATTAATCCTTACACAGTTTTCCCACTCAAGACCAAAATGCATCTGTGTAATTAATGCAAGATGAACAGTCCCTCTCTAAGCAAAGATCAAACCCCCCCCCCAACAGACATCTGATATACAACATCTAGGCCAGTGGATTTCCAACCCCGGTCCTCAAGTACCACCAACAGTTCACATTTTCCAGGTCACCTGGGTATTTTTCAAATGTGACAGTTGGTGGCACACAGCGCACCGGCTGGGTGACTTGAAAAACATGACCTGTTCGGGGCACTTGAGGACCGGGATTGGGAACCACTGGTCTAGATAATCAATAGGTTGACAACATATAGTCAATAGGTATAAAATAACGACAGATAAACCGTTAACAATGGTTGTTGTCAACAGGTACAAAAGGGATGTGAAGATTTCTAGTAACTAAGCCCTCCATAAAAGAGTGTATAACCCAACACACTCACCTTTCTGAACTACAGTTCCTGATTCCCACTTGTACGCTAAAGCCTACACTAATGCAGTTTTTCAGCCTATGGACTTGAGAAACAACAGCCTACAAATGGCTAGATATGCCCACGGAAATCATTGCAAAACCACAGCGACTGCATACACATTCAGCATTGGTGCAAATCTGAGGCCCTTTAGAGTCTATGGTCTCGCAAAATGGCTGCAAGAGTTCTGGCGCTGCTGCGCGGTTTTCTGTGTGCGTGATTGCAGATGTTGACACACCACCCTGTCAGTGATTTTGATGCCACTCTGTGACCTGCCCCAAGTGTTCTCTATCACTAGGAATAGATCCTCACTGCGAGCAAACGGTCACATACAGTAGGCACCCAAGATGGTGGCGCCCACAGGCAGTCCTCAAAGCACATATACAGTCCAGATTTGCAGGATATCCATGCTTAAGCAGAGGTGACTTTAATTAGTACCAGTCAGTTTAATCATACCATCTGTGCTCAAGGAGCATGGGAAAAACTGTCTAAAGAAATGGTCACCACAATGTCCTCTTGCCTCTTGAGTGATCTCTTAATATTGCTGTCATTTTAGGCCCAACTTTCCGCTTGCACATGTGAGGTCGGCTCTAATCTGCCCGGAAAGGGCACATGATCCCAGAATCCGTCAGACTCAGAAAACAGGATTTTGGTACTTACCAATAAATCCCTTTCTTTTCATCCTGATTCCATAGGGTACACTGGGAGTCTTAACAATGGGGTATAGATGGGTAATTAGTGGAGCCGGGCACTTTCAATTATTTAGTGTGTAACTAGCTCCTCCCCCACTATGCCTCCCCTACAGACCAGTTAAGAAACTGCACCCGAGGAGATACCATTGGAAACATGAACAGAAACACACAAGCCATACCATACAGGCCAAGAACTGTATCCAAAGGACACAGTTGCAACTAAGTACACTCACCAACTGCAGGAAGGAACAGCGCATAGTGGGCATTCAGCGTACCCTATGGAATCATAGAAAGATTTATCGGTAAGTACCAAAATCATGTTTTCTTTTTTCATCTATAGGGTACGCTGAGAGTCTTAAAGATGGGGAAGTCCCAGAGTCTCCACCGCAGGCGGGAGAGTGCCGAGAACCCTGCAAAACCTCGCAGCCAAACTGATATGTCGACACGATATAATTTTACAAAAAGTATGCGTGCCCACCCAATAAGCGGCACAACACACCCAAGGCAACCGCCCAAGAGGAAACCACCGAACATGTGGAAAGCACTGAAAACCAAAAGTAGGGAAGAATGGTGGGACCGGGTCCCCCCCGCAGCTCCCAACATAGCGGACTGGCAGGGACTAACCCTCAGCCTGTTTTAGAGCTTGAAAAAGTGAATGTAAAAAAGAAAAATCTGGAGCTCCATTCCCAAAACGGGTCTGTGGGGGAGGAGCCAGTTACACACTGATCACACATCTATACCCCATTGTTAAGCACCCAGCATTCCCTATGGATGAAAGAAAAATCTCCTGTCCTGGATAAGCGTACGGTGAATGCGATTGCTACAGTACACCTAGTGTACTTAACCCAGCGGTGGGGAACCTTTTTTGTGCCAAAGGCCATTTGTATGGGGGAAAAAATCCTTCGGGGGCCATATGTAAAAATTTCTCTTACAAATTGTCCTGCTGCAGCCGTCCCACGCTCCGGCGGCTGCCACTGAATAGGACGGACAGTCTCCGGCTGCTGTTGTTTAAGAGGAATCTCACGAGAACTACCGACCTCTCGCGAGAATTCCCATGTACTTGACTCCCGGCAAAGCCACCGGGCGGGTTGGTGGGCCACTCAGACCGGCTACGGCCTGAGGTTCCCCACCCCTGACTTAACCCAACAGCTGTAGGTAACAAGATGGTAACACAATCTCCTGGTTAAAATGGAGATACATTTAGCAAATTTGGATTGGCTTTAAAGCTGGCCATACACTAGTGCAATTTGGCCACTTTTCATCCTATTCTGCCAACTACTGAAGTTATATTGTACTGAAGTTATATCGCTCCTGTTCCAGTCCAGTCCAGTGCATTCAGTGTATTCTAGGAGGTAAACTCGGGTCATTCTTTTCATCCGAGTGTGCATACGATCCAGAGATCATATGTGCTGCACATGTGATCGCCAGATCCGCCCCCTCCTGGCCCGCGACTCAAGGAGGGTCGCTGCACATACACCCCTGCGAGATATCACAGCAGTTTATGGTCACCTTTAAAGCAATAACACCACCTGGACAAAGTGTAAAGCGGGAAAGTGGAAAGCTCGAAGGGTTTATGGCAGGCATGTCCAAAGTCAGTACAAAAAAAAAACAAGAAAAAGCAGCGCTCACATTCAATAATGAGTGATTCAAATTATTAAAATATAAACAATTTAATTTTTATATCATATTGTGATGAGTTTTCATATATATTATCAAGCACATAGAACACATAAAACCATGTATTACAAAAAATTGTGTACACTAACAAAAAATATTATTAAAAATGTTGTTTTAAAAACATTTTTAATAATATTTTTTGATACAGTGTACACAATTTTTTGTAATCCATGGTTTTATGTGTTCTATGTGCTTGATAATATATATGAAAACTCATCACAATATGATATAAAAAAATAAATTGTTTATATTTTAATAATTTGAATCACTCATTATTGAATGTTTTTTCTTGTTTTACAATTTTTGTGAAGACTGACCCTCCCCACCTAAGCAGCTGCTCCGATTGAGTCAGCATCTCTAACACAAGCACTCCTGGGGTTATACACAATTGTGTATTAACCCATCTTTTGGTACTTTATGTCCAAAGTCAGGCCCGGGGGCCAATTGCGGCCCGTCCAGTCATTTCAATCGGCCCACTGCCTCCAGCTGGTAGTGGGCAGAGCATCAGATGGGGACACACAGCACAGGACACTAAAGGTGGGGCCCCGGCGAGCATGCCTTTACCTTGCTGTCTGCTGCAGTGAGGTGGTGCCGGCCGCCACCGTCAGATGTGTTGCTGCTGCAATTGTATATCACCCTATTCCACAATCACAGTGACAGCAGTGTTTGGGGAGGGGGCAGCAAGGGGAAGCTTGCTCCTGTAACATGCAGAGCGGAGGAGGGCAGCAGTGGGAGCCCAAACATCTCCTGTCCTTGCAGTGCCTGCTTTGCCTCTCCTTCCTCTGGCTCACACAAGGGGCTGGGAAATATACAAAGAAGTGAGGGGGCAGAGTGGGGGAGATACAGTGAATGGGAGTCATACAGTGAAGGAGGGCCAGGCTTGGGGACATACAATGAATGGAGGCACTGATGGACATTAAGAGAAAGGGGGCAGGCTGGGGGACAGAGTGAATGGGTGCAGAGTGGGGAACATACAGTGGAGGGGCAGGCAGGGGGACATACAGTGAAGGGGCAGGCTGGGGAACAGAGTGAATGGGGGCAGAGTAGGGGACCATTCTGATGTGATTAATGATTCAAAAGCTGTCAGGCTGAATGGTCGGCCCCCACACATTTACACTTCACCAAATCTGGCCCTCGTTGCAAAAAGTTTGGACACCCCTGGTTTATGGAGTCCGCTCTAGTCTGTAAACTTTTGGGCACGGGGAAGGATGTTGGTATATTTTCCCACTCTGATCTGTTTCCGTAATTGCTGAAAAGTTTCTAGATAGGTCATATTAGCCATTCTGGGTCTAAACTTGCCATTTCTGACTGTTCATTTTCAGTTTTGCCACCAGATGAGAGCCTTCAGAAGTCTTAATATGATCATATTTAGAGGTCTGCTTGTGACAGGGCCAGTGGTTTCTGATGAAGACATGCACCATCTCCCCATGGTGCAGGAAAACCTACTCAACTTTTGTCCACTGTTTGACTTACCGTGGGGCAGATGTATTAAGCCTGGTGAAGCGATAAAGTGGAAGGTGATAACACAGCAGCCAATCAGCTATGTTTTTAAAATTACAGTTTAGGAGTTGATTGGCCGGTGCGATATCACATTCTACTTTATCACTTCACCAGGCTTAATACATCCGCTCCAGTGTTTTGAAACCGCTTTAAACTAATAGAATTACATGGTTTTGCATTGCATTTGTACTTCCAGAAATTGTTAAGTTTGGTAAAACAGCCTCAGCCTCCCCCCCCCCCCCAATTTGGAATGACAAGTTGACTTATTCAAAATGGGCTGAAGGTTCATTCAAATACATAAAAAACAATATATATTTATACACATACATACAATACATATAAAGTGTTATTCGTTCAGCACTCCAAGTGACGAATGCTCGTTGCTGCCCTTTCTCTAATAGTGAGGAAACCGTAAGGTACCCGGCACCCAGACCCTTGTAGGTAATATAAGGGGTATTCTGTTCCCATAATGTGACATTGAAATGCCGCCCTTTGAGTTGGTTAATTATGAAACTATCTTGTATCTGTTTCTACCAAGATCTAAACCCCATGGGAGGAATGGGACCACCTTAGTGATGTTAGAGGGGAAACATTATTAACCATTGTAAGGTTCCCTGATTTGATCGTTAATATTAACCCTTTGCAGTCAAAATTTTTTTTTTTTTTGCAATTGAAAGAGTCTGGTTTAAATTAGGTCTTTTGTTTTTTAAATTAAAATAAAATGGTCTACATTGAATGTTGAACGATGTTAATGTTCTTATTTTAAAGAGGCTTCACCATTGGATCTGCTACTAGCGCTAGGGCTGTTGAGCCTGACTAGACGTTGGACCTGAAAGGGTTAAGATGAACAAGAGGACTGTCTATCGGTAGAAGGAATATGCTCCCTGTTAGATCCTCCACCTGGGTGACCGCTTCAGGCATCATTGTGAAATAATGGGAGAAAGTAAAAGATCTTTGCTCTTGTAGCGAATGGTTTGGTCTCCCCCTTTTGTATCATGAATCATCGTATCGTACCCCTTTTTCTGCACATAGAAGAGAGCTCCTGCAAATAGAAGGTTAACACAGATTAACATTAACAGGTTAACCATCTTCCCAGGGACGTAACCAGGAGCTCTTCTGCACAGTTTACTTAATAGATCTTGCAGAACCAATAGACCCTACACAGTTATCACATGGGGATTCTATTTCTTCTTTATGTAACACCCATAACTCTTAGCGGGCACTGCATGTTCCCCTTCTTGGGGGTATCTGGAGCAGTATAGCCAGAGCCCATGGTGACTGCAGCTATCAGTGTTCTTCTTGAAGTCTTAAGCTTTTGAAAGAGTTCTTCAGTAAATACATTCTCTTCAGAAACCCTGAGATTCCAGCACTTAACTCAGAATCTAGAGGTTACTGTGCAAGTTTATTTGCCAATGCACATTTTGTTTCTGAACAATAAAGTTCAACTGAATGAAAATCTCCCCCCCCCCCCCACTCCTGGAGCTATTCAGCCACTTCCCAGCTTGCATCCTTAAGAACGGTGCTTTCCCAGGATCAATGAGAACACCGTTATTAATAACACCGCTTGCCCTGCCTATGCTCAGAGACCGGACTAAACAGCGGCTCTGCCTTATATACCATCACAAAGCGGTTTTATCTTACAAGGCCGCTACACCACCTTATAGCGGATGCCATGGAGTGTTGCAAGACACAAGTTGCACATGATGAAGATTTCTAATGAATGCAATAGCAAGAAATAGGGAATGGATCTAGCACACTTCAGTTCCTAAAGTTATCCGTTTTCTCCCAGTGTGTACGCAGCTATCCCCGTCTACAAGCGGCTGTGTACACGTGGTGCAGGAAGCAGTTTCTGCAGGCGGAACCACTCATTTGTTCATGACATTCTAACACGAACAGGTGTCAACAGGTTCTTCTACCTCCTAATGGGTCGTTAGGATTGCTTCTCCTGCATTCCCGTATCAGTCGCTGAGTGACCGTCTGCACTGTGTATTAATAGGTTCTCAGAAACATCACCATGGAGGTTTGTAATGCTGATGACGGGTGTATTGTACCCTAACCATGACCTGCTGAAGCTGACTGCGCACGTGTCCCACCTGTGTGGCTTCATACATGGCAGCGTGCATGTCACCTGTGCCGCCATACGCTAGAGAGAAACCGCTTGTAGATCAAATCTCTACCTCCCGTAAAGCTGCATTTCATGGGTGATCTAACGTAAGGGAATATAGACCAGTAAAAGCGGCAAAGTAGTCTAGGGGCTGTAAGGAATGAACTACATGGTAAAAAGGTCAGTAATTTATATCAATTTTAAGCAATACTTTATATACAGTTAAAAAAAATACATGCATAGTCCAGCGTACAATGGTAAAAACAGCATTTTTCATAAACAAAAACAAACAAAAATGAAAAAAACCCAGAACACTGAAGTTTTAATACCATATACACTTTTACTCAGCATGAAAATAGCTGCTGTCAAGACAGAATTCCCACCACTTTCCTGCCGGGGTGGGGGGGGTCATAGAATGATTGCCGACCCCCTTCCGACAACAGAGTCATATGTTATATAGGTTAAGAAATGCTCCCGGGTTTCGCCAACCGTTCTACCGTTCTGTACAATGATTCAGTCTGTTTTTTTTTTTTTTTTAGCGTTTCCCCACCCCCTCTCCTTATAACTGGTAGAACGGGCATGATTTACATTTTGATTGCTTGTGGTATGTTTTTGTTTTTTTTCCATGTTTGCTTTTTTACCCCCCCTCCCTCAATTTCTCCATAGTTCCACAGTTCATGGGAGCCTTTTTCCATTTCACGCCCCAGCCGATACAAAAAAATAAAATAGAAATAAAATTAAGAGGGGTACTCCGTTGGGGGAAGGGGGGGTATGAAAAAAACTAATTCGGATTGCACACCACGGCTTATGCTGGGAAGATTTTGGTGGAAGAGCTTTCGGTAGTCTGGGAATTGTAGAAAGGCAGAAATGAGGTGATTCACGAAACTCCATCCCCTAACTCCATTATGGAAAAAGAAAAAAAACCTTTTCCTAGTTTGGAAGGGACAGATGTAATTACAAGTGGCAAAAAAAAAAAAAGTCACCCCCTTACCCTTCTTTTGTTTTAGGCTCTGTATCCGCAGGAGAAAAATACCCAGTAAGACAAGTCCTCAAAAATGAAGAAAATGAGAATAATTACACACGTATTAGCGTAATTAACAGTTCACCCCTTCACTGCCGGCGGCAATACTGCACCCGCCTGGCAGAGAAGGAGGCGTTCGCCCCACAAAGTGAGGATGGAAGAGGGGTAAGTTCCTCTATCGCTGCCTGGCCTATTGCATTGCAGACCGAGGGTGGATTTTCATAGCGACCCAACAAAAGGGGAGGGAGGTATGGATTTTGGCCATCCGGATAGCTTAAAAAAGGAGAAAAGAAAATCCCCAAAACACAAAATGTTCAGTTGTGTTGAAAGTCCGAGCAGCCACTGACAGTGCTAGAGTGGGGGTGACGGCGGTGCTCAGCAACGCTCAACCATCCCCCCTCCGACAGCACAGGGTGTGAGATCTGGCGAATGGGCGGCGGCCTCAGTCCAGACTGAGGCCCTATGTCCCTGATGTGCAGACCAGCAATGAGTAGGCAAACAAGAGAAATAAAACAGCGTTCGAGGGTGGAAGGAATGGGAGGGATAGATATTTATATATTTATATTTATATATAACAAAGTGGGGAGAAAATTGGAGGCGATTGGAGGGTGACCCCCCCTCCCCCCCTTTCCCGTCCACCACTGCAGTCCTCCAGTTCACTGGTATTCTGTGGATGCTACAATCCCTCAACAAACTTTTCCAAGGTATCCCCTGAAGTATCTCCAACAAGAGACAAGTCATTCGTCAGGGCGCCACGGTTGGGAGGATTCAGCTGTGGAAGCATAGCGCTCTGTTCTGGGTTTCCCAGGTGGCCCTGGTCTAAGGAGGTGCCCATAGAGGCTGCCAGGCCTGGGTGAGGCGAGCCTGTCTGTGGAGACACGTGGTGAGGAGAGGGCTGCGGCTGTACACGCGGGGAAGGGCTGGAATGTGGAGGTTGCGACTGAGGGCGAGGCGACTGGACGGGGGCAGGTGAGCGCACCTGATTGCTGAGGGAGGTGGCGATTTGTTGTCCCGGGGTAAGATGAGTGGAAGGGGGCTGGCCTGTCAGGAGATGCTGCTGCGGACTCATGGGGTTGGGCTGCCCGGGGGAAGCAATCTGCTGCTTGAGCTGCTGCTGAAGTCGCTGCTGTAATGCTTGCTGGATGGTGGGTGGTGCCCCATCTGTGCCCAGTCCCTGCTGCGCCATCTGCGAGATCTGCCCCATGGCTCCACTCGGTATGGAGAGATGCTGCTGCATGCGCTGCTGCTGCAAAGCCTGCGACTGCGTATATCCACCTTGCGGCTGCTGGAACTGCCCATGGGCTGGCATCCCACCGGCCATGCCCGCTCCACTTTGCTGTTGCTGCTGCTGCTGTTGTTGCATGATCTGCCGCCGCAGCATCTCTCGATATTTTGGGTTCATATTCGCTAAGCTGGGATTGTGAGCCGGATTCATGAGGCTGATGCCCTGACTCTGCGGATTCATCCCCGGCTGTTGCTGAGGAACAGTGGGCCGTTGCACGCTGACCTGCATGGGGCTCATGGTCTGCAGGCCAGGCTGTGGGTGCATGCCTGGTTGTTGTGGTGGCTGCGGAGGTGCCTGTTGCGGCTGCATGCCTGGCTGGTTGGCCACATATTTGGCAGTCCTTTGCTTGATAAAAGCAGCCATCAACTGAGGGTTAGACTTCAGGATATTGAGCACCTGTTGCTGCTGCTGAGGAGAGCTGGGGGATTTTAGGGTACGTAGGAGGTCTTGCAAAGCATTCGGTGATATGGTTCGGGCCTGCTGCGGAACTCCTTGCAGTCGAGGCCCTGCCACCGCTTGCTGGGCCGCAGTCATCTGCATGACCGGACGCTGGATGCTCTGCTGCATCGGAGTCTGCTGAGGCATTGGAGCTGTAGACCACTGCCCTGGCTGTATACCGGCCATGATAGGAGGGGCGGCCATCGGCCCTGGGCGTGGCACATTCATATTCATTTGTGGCAAAGCATTAACGGGTCCCACTGCTGGATTTACCATCCCCGGTCGCACGCTGGTCATACTCTCTATATTTGTGACCCGATACAGCTGCTGCTGTTGCTGAGCCTCCAGTTCTATCTGGCGGGCGGCTGCAACAGCAGCTGGAGGTGGCTGTACAGTGGGCTGAGTGGGGGAAACAACTGGCAGCGTACTGGTGGGCTTTCCCTGTGAGGCCACGTTTGGGGGCTGAGTCCTAGCCACACTGGGGAAGCCTGGAGAGGCCATGCTTCCTGGGGAAGGCTGAGGAGCAGGCTGTGGAGTCTGCGGGGTACTGGGTTGTTGGGTAGGCGTTCCCGGAGTGACCGGCGTCGGGGAGGGCAGCGGCTGTTGAGGAACTGTACGTGTGTTCATGGTGGCAATACGCCGCCTCATGAGCTGCGCTTGCTGCAGTCTGTGCTGAATCTGCTGCTGCCGTAGCTTCTGCTT
Organism: Crinia signifera; assembly: GCF_055691185.1. Taxonomy (NCBI): domain Eukaryota; kingdom Metazoa; phylum Chordata; class Amphibia; order Anura; family Myobatrachidae; genus Crinia; species Crinia signifera. Next base: position 28,353,988 of record NC_139223.1, on the reverse strand, counting down.
GATGTTCAGACAGAAAGGGACCGGGCATTTGTTCTCCTGGCAGTGCTTCGCGTGGTAGCAGCACAGGGCGATGAGCTGCTTGCACACTGGGCATCCTCCGTTGGTCTTGCGCTTGCATCCCTTTGTGTGCTGCACGACCCGCTTCATTTTCTGGCACGAGGGCAGCGAGCAGTTGGCATTGCGACACTGGCAGGCGTGCACCAGAGATTGGATACAGCGCTGTATGCTCAGCCGCCGCGACTCCTGTGGACTTTTTGACTGCGCGTCTCCCTGGCTGTTGTTTTCGTCGTCCAGTCCCAAGCCCCACTTCACCATCTTGTGCTCATGGCTCTTTGTGTTGTAGCAGTTCACACACAGATCATAATCCTGGAAAGAAAAAAAAAGAAAAATCAAAAACATTTTAGACAATGGAGCGCCAGAATCCATAGTATTGCAGGTGGAACATCATAGTCTTCTTCCCCTCTCACCTCGCATACAGTACAGTGCCAGCGCGTCTCCACGTGGTGCTTGCATTCATTGCAGGTGTAGACGAATCTGTCCTGACCCTGAGTGTGCAGTTCCACCAGCATGCACAATGTAGACCACTTGGAACGGCGCAACGAGGAGAACTCCCAGTGCTTATCTCGGGCCAGTGTAAGGAAGGCATCTCGCCCATCCATCAAGTCACAGCTCAGCATGGGATCTGGGTCCACGATAGGTGGGAGGGAGTTGATCACTGGCACCGTATAGAAGTGTATAACAAAAAAAACCTGTGAAGAATAAAGTATAAACGTTAAGTAAAACAACGTTTGGAGGAAGAGGAAATAAATCTGTAAAAAAAAAAAAAAAACAGAACAAAATCGGTCAAAAAAATGACAATAAGCAGATAAACTTTTCCGTACAACCAGATGAGACAAGTAAATGGACTAGTTAGACTAGCAACTGCTTTAGAGCAACGATAAGACCCTAAGAAAGAACGTGGCACTTGCTTACGTGGACAAAAAGCACAATACCTCTTTATGCTTCTCCATGGTGGCATAGAGTTTCTGGCTCAGATCATTGCACACATTCGGCATGCTAGTTTTCTTCTTGTTGGCCCGGCTCATGCTGCTCTTATTCTTGTTGGTCTTTTTGTTGTTCTTCTTCTTGGCATTTTTGCTGTCTCCCGGGCAGCCCTGCAAGAAGACCAAGGTCAAACTCGAAGTGTCCTTCCGCATGCTCGCGAGTTACCGCCTGTCCAATCACACGACGGGCATTTTCTTTTCACATTTAAGGCGTCCCTTACATCTATCCTCACCTCTGGGATCTCACAGGCTGCCGTGCTCTCCTCCTTTTTCCGCTCCTCTTCCTCCTGCTCTAATTCCTTTATGCTCTCTTCCAACACATTGGGCCAAAAGTCCCCTTCAAAATATGGAAGCTCATTGGCGCTGGTAAGCCGATCCTCTGTGGCCTGCTTAAATATGTCCTGCACAACCAAATGCAAGGAGATGTTAGAAGATCTAAAACCAGTAAGTTCTCATTTTCAACCACCCCCACCACCGCAACGTACTTTATAGTCATGTATAATACGCTCCGCCAAGGCTTTATCCAGCATCTTCTTGTACCACTCCTGTAAACGCTTTGGTTTGGGGATCTTCTGGTCGGCTGGATGACAGTGGAAGATATAATCATCTCCCTCACTTGGCGGACAGGCCCAAATGTGTCCTGTGACGTAGCTGATGGTAAATAAAAAATGCCGGACAATAAATAAAAACTCCTCAATTTAATCTGAGGTTTCAGCTGGATGATTTACTTCCAAGACAATACTAAAATTACAGAATTAAAGCCGGTTCTCAACCTTAAACTTAAATTTGATGCCTCCATTACAAATTAGGTCATGGAATTACCAACAGCCATTAAACCTCTACACAAGGAGACTTGTACAAATACAGCAGAGGATTTACCCAAGTTTCTTCACGTATTCCAAGTACCCAATGAGTATTTCATGGTAAACGGCTGTTCGGAGGCTACGAGGCCGGAAGAAGTGGATACTGTCCAAGTAAGAGATGTATACACGTCTAAAGAACAAGAAAAACTATTTTAACGTAAACAGTATAAACAAACGGGAATAGAAAAACTAACAAAAACAGCATTGAGTCCTATTTATGCACCAGCACGCAGTATAATTGCGCCACGAGGAGTGATTAGGATGAACAGTGGTTAAGCACACGGATCAACTCACGGTACTCTTGGGTCAGTAAAAATAACATTGGAGACTGCAACATGCCTATGAGCATCAACTACAATTTGCCCAATGACCACACATTATATAAAGAAGAAACAAGTTTGGACTATGGCCGACAGGTCACCTGGTGTTGGGAAGCGGGCAGTCGGAGCCATATTCCTGCACGTGCATGCCAAAGAAGCACACATCCACCCCATCGATCTCCTCAAAGGCGAACAGAGCCTTGGTCCGGTACGGGAAGGAATCGCACATTTCGCCCGTGTCTACAAACCTGAAGAGAAAGCGACAGGTCAAGACAACGGTGACCTGATGAGCAGATAATAAGGCTTGAGCGCTACTAACAAGCAACCACCAATCTGGACATTACAGTTTCTTAACAGGAAATACGTCCATGGCTTAGAGCCAAAATACACCAAAAACTTAAAATTTGGAACAATTTTAAGGGTACTTCACTGGTCATTTTTTCATACAGTTTGGAATCATACCTGGATTTCATGCCAGGCTTGACTTCCACCATCTTATCCGAACTGGCAACCACCCTGACTGAGACCTCGCCTGCTTCAGGATGGTTCTGCCGCCTGAGGAATTTGTTAACGCGATCCTCCAGGTGATTTCCTAGTCTAGTTGTTTGAAGCCCTGGGAATGAGGAAATGAGAATGATGTGTAAGACTCCAGAAAATGGATTACACCAGGGCTGGGCAACACCGGCCCTCCAGATGTTAGTGAACTACACATCCCAGCATGCCTTGCATCAGTTTCAACATGGCCACATAGCAAAACTAATGCAAAGCATCCTGGGATGTGTAGTTCATCAATATCTGGAGGGCCGCAATTGCCCAGCCCTGGATTACACCAAAGAAGTTCAGCACCAACAAAACAATACGAAGAAAGACCCGGAGAATAAAACACCTCCGTGCTAGTACCTGGAGAAACCGAGATCACCTCCAAACGCGCTGCCTCTGTGTCATCATTGACTACTCCCTCTCTTTGACCCCCCACATTCGTGCTTTATCACAGTCTTGCCGCTTTCACCTCCGCAACATCTCGCGCATCAGACCATTCCTCTCCACTGACGCAACCAAAATTCTCATTCACTCTCCGCCGCCTGACCTCTCACATCATCACCTCCTCCCACTACCGTGTCCAAGACTTCTCTCGCGCTGCCCCCCTGCACTGGAAAAACCTCCTGCCACCCATTAGGCTTTCTGATTCCCTTACCTCCTTCGAGCGCTCCCTCAAAACCAGACTAGCCTATCCCTCCTCCTCCTAACCGCTTTTGCTCCTCCTATCCTGCCCACCCTACCTCTCCATCCATTGCTACTTATCCTGTTGTTTTTCGTTCGTCCACCCACCTCCTTTTAGTCTGTTAACTCTTATGCTGTACTTTATCAACACACCCTGTACGTTACCTTGTAATTTGTTTTTTGTTTGCTATGTACGGCGCTGCAGACACTTTGTGGCGCCTTATAAATAAACGTACTACTACTACTACTACTACTACCTGCAGGTCCTTGTAGACAGATGAAGTTATAACTACAACCTACACCTAGGTACTAAGATCAAGGACAGAGATAAGGTGCACATACACTAGTCCAATTTGGGCCGATCCCGAAGGATCGGGCCAAGAAAATCGTCCCAAACCGGATGCGTTTGACATCACCCTCTATTCCGATGCGCACAGGATCTGAGTCGGAGGTTGGACCTGCTGCCTGTGCGACCTCCGATTCGGCCCCCTCCCGGCGGTGGCGAACAGCGGCACATGCGATATATATATACACACGCCTGAGACTCTAGAATTCTGCTGAAGCCATTAGTAAATATAAGGCAATGGCTTCAGTCTGTTTCTGCACAAAGCTCTGATGGAAGGTGGACAACTTATGGGGTTTGGTTCTCTGGGAACTTCTATTACGCTCATCTATGTTTCTCGGTTCGGAATGTCTTGGAAGACGGCCTTTGAATAAATTGATTTGGTTTCTTGTATGCCTAAGGTACTAGGAATGCTTAATTGATTTATTGAGCTGTGGACGTGACCTGGACAATGTCCTCCTTACAACATGGCTTTCCGCATTAGGTGCCTTTCCTGTAGGTAAGAAGATGGTGTACATAATATGTCCATCATTCTTGCCATAGTAAGGACTAGGTGCACCGGGGCAGCTGCTTCTACTGTACATGGCCAGGGTGCGGTCGTGATCTGGTTTAGGTTTCATGTCTTCGGAGGGCTCTGCAGCTGCACTATAAAGTGTGACTACCAGGACATCACCTGGGTCCGCTGTCCAGCAGGCTTGTTCCATAAACAGAAGAAATAACCAGGGTTATGTTTCTGAGCGCTTGATAATGTGTGTTTTCACTAAAGAGCAGCGGCTTTCATTTGAGGATAGTCCGTCCTTACCAGGTAAAAAAACATAAAGGATATGCTGATGGGAAGATTCCAGAAGCATAGAAAGCAGCGCTGCACAATTGTAAAATTAAACAATTAGGTACTTGTTTCCTAGAACGGCGCCCACGATTTTGATCTTAGGCATCGCAAGGAAAAAAATCGCGTCGGTCGCATCGCATGCGGCCAAAAAAATCGCATGTGATGCGACCAACGCAATTACAGCGATTTTACATAGGGAACAATGTTAAATGGCCCAATTGACCCGATTTCACATAGGGAACAATGTTAAATGGCCCACAGACCCCAAATACCCACCCTGAAGTGTGAAATGGCCCCCCCATGATAAACGTCAACCCGAAGCGTGGCGAGCGCAGCGAGGGGCGACGGTACGTGTCCTCCGACCTTTTCATACCCCCACTATACACGTCGGCGTGGAGTTGAGAATAGAAAGTGTGGCGAGCGCAGCGAGCCCGAAGCGTGGCGAGCGTAGCGAGCCCCGCGAGGGGACGCGGAACACGCTCCCGAAGCGTGGCGAGTGCAGCAAGCCCCACGAGGGGACACGGATTACTAAACATGTATTCCGCGTCCGCTCGCCACGCTTCGGGCTATTTGGGGTCTGTGGGCCATTTAACATTGTTCTCTATGTAAAATCAGGTCAATTGGGCCATTTAACATTGTTCCCTATGTAAAATCGGTAATCGCGTCAGTCGCATCGCATGCGATTTTTTTGGCCGCATGCGATGCGACCGACGCGATTTACATTTTACCATGCATTTCTATGTAAAATCGCGGCCATCGCATCGGTCGCATCGCATGCCATTATAATGGCATGCGATGTACATGCGATGCCCGCGATGGGCACGGTTCTAGGAAACAAGTACCGACAATTATTTTAATTAAAATACAAACAATTCACGTGACAATGATAGCGTTACAATATTAAAAAGGGGGGGTTCTGAGAAGGAATATCCGCACCAATATGCGAGGGATTTGGGGACAATATAAGCCAATTTTTCCAGTTAATGTGGAGGGATAAGGGGTATCTCCAGAGGTTTTAAAGATATTTACCAGGCTGGTTGCCACAAGTTGAATGGATGTCCTTAAATGATAACAATCCAGGTGCAATTCTTGTGAATAATGAGCAAGCAGCTTTACTGGTTTATTTGCAGTTCCTCTAACAGAGATAAAACATCCCATACAAGAATTGCACCTGGATTGTTATCATCTAAGGACATTCAACTTGTGGCGACCAGCCTGATAAATATCTTTGAATCCTCTGGAGATACCACTTATCCCTCCACATTAACTGGAAAAAATGGCTAATATTGTCCCCAGGCCCATCGCATATATGCAGATATTCCTTCTCAGAGCCCCCATTTTAATATTGTAACGCTATCATTGTCATGTGAATTGTTTGTATTTAAATTCAAATAAGTGTTTAATTTTACAATTTCTATGCTTCTGGGATCTTCCCATCAGCATATCCTTTAATTGTTCCATAAACAGTATCTGGAAACTGTAATGTTCTTCTGCTCATTCTTCTGATTGCTGACAGTTACCAACAGTATCACTACTGTTTATTACACCAAGGTGTTTGCTCGTTGGATGTAAACTTTGCGTTCAACTAGATCTGGGTATCTTCCCCTAGGGCCAGTTTTGGAAAGTCCGCCGGATTGCACGGTCTCCAAGTTTGGACGAAGGTCAAAGTAAGAGTCTTGGTACTCACTGTTACATCCGTTGCTAAGCCTTCATCTGGGAGACACTGCCTCCACCTAGTGCCGAGTGCGGTTTACAATGTTGTGGTTTTGGGTCTATTTTACTTGTTGTTTGGGGCTTTGAATGGAGTAAGCTGGAAGAGGATACAGGATGAGCATCCGCACTTTTGGGGGGGTATTCAGTCCAGGATTCCATATGTGGGAATCCCGGCTATTTTTGTTCAGTCCGACAATAACTTGACATCCATAATTTAATGTTCCGGCTGTCAAGTGTTTTTCCAACACTGATGAAATCCCGGACTGAATCTGTCTGTGGATCGGCAAATATGCGGGGCGTATTGTTGAAAAACGGTGTAAATTCAACAATCCATTAACGTTTCCGACAATACAGACTCACCTACGTAAGGAGGTGAATCCTGTAAGCAAGCAAGTGCCGGCAGGGATTGAATATTGAACTGCCGATATTTTCACTGTTGGAAATAGTCAGAGATTGAATATCCCCCTTAAAAAGTTACTTACCAGATCCCAGCTCCTGTGCCCCCCTGCGCAACCCATATCCGCATCATGCCCCAGACGGACTCCAAGAAATGAAAACGTGTACAAAAAAACCCACTTGGATAAAAACCCAACTAGAGCTACTCACGTTTTGCACAGAATTTATTTTCTTTACGCGTCCGTCCGGTTTTCTTTAAGCAATTGTCACAGACGAATCTGTAAGGAGGTAAAAGTGATGTTATAAAAAGGCAAAGTCACAAAGTCTCTCCCATCCAAATTCACTTCTACATGCACGTTCTCAGGTCTCCTAATATATTTGGGTGTGTAATCTGTATTAAATCACTAAACACTTCTTTTTTTAAAATTGTAATAAAAAGTCCACAAATTATTAGTTTGTAACTCCGCTACCAAATGTGGGCGAAAACAGATTAGAACGAGAACACAAGTAAACGATTTACTCTCCCGAGTGTAACGTCAGCACTTACCCCGACGGCCAAATGATGTCAAAGTGCAGCACGCAGATCTGATGCATTTTCCTCCCGCACTCCTTACAATCCACAAACCTGGTGGACAAAGAGGATGCAGGATGTAACCGTAGCACGTAAGTCAGAGGACAACCTAGTACATTACGGACTGTGCATAATGACAAAGCTGACATCACAGAACTGGTAAGGAGAACGAGATAAAGGAGAATGGAGGAAAGAGAAGGTCCAGCAACTTACGGCTCAGGGTCCAGCATGTCGTTCTTCTTTTTCTCAAACTGCTCTTTGGAGATTGTCCTAAGGAAAGAGAAGAATGGTATTAATGACAAGGCATCCCTTGGCTGGGATGAAGGAGAGGGCCGTGTTCGCTGCATGCTGGGGCACACCGAAGACACATCACGAATTCCCATGTAAAGAAGAAGCATATATTTACATTTTGTTCAGCTGAAAGCATCTCCTTCCATTTTTCTCGTCCACCAGTCTGAAATACACCGTCATGCCAAGGTTAAAGCCCTCTCCCAGTAAGTTGGAGGATTAGTGAGTTCACAAAACAAAACCGCATCCAAACTTGTAAGGGTCCCACCCCCCCCATGAGGAGTCACAGAACAAGTGGGTAAAGACCACACACAAATATAATAGGGTTACGCTCACATCACTGGGATTGGAACTGCAGGGGGGTGAAAATTCACCCTTAAAAGTAACATTTCCGTTTCATTTACACACACACACACACGTACGTTTAACTTTTTGAAGGTAAATTATACAAAAGTGGCTATATGACAATGACCCCATAGGAGAGGGCCGCACATGTCCTTGTCCTTTTAACACCTCATAAAGCATAGGAGTTAAAAAAAAAAAAAAAAAAAAAGGTCATTAAGGAAAGAAACATATGACAAAATTAACTTAATGAACTATCTTACCCTCCTCTAAATATACTACTTTTAATGCCTATCAGGAGCGGTGGTTTATTTCAGCTATTCCATAACTACCTCCGTTCTTCAGTCTGCATTTTGCACAAAATATATCAAAGGACCAGCAGTGAATTAGGTCTCTAGGCAACAGAACCTCTCTGGCTAAACCAATCGAAAGAGGAGGCACTGAGAAATAAAAAAAAGCAAATGTCTATGGCATCGCACCAGGCAAGAAAAATGAAAGGAATCGGAAGGTGGTGTGTGTGTGTATGTCTGTGTATTTTACGCACTGAGGGGAGAAGAGGGGAGAAGAGGTGGCAGCTGCGTGAGTGCAGCCTCCACCTCTGAGCTCCTCTTCTCCCCTCAGTGCGTAAAAGTAAAAATAAACACATTTGTCAGTCATCACTCAGAAATTGCATGTTCTAATGGTACTTGTGGATTATCAAGGCTCCCACGATGGCCATCGTATGCTAAAAAAATCGCATCGCATGCGATCACATACGATTTTGCACTGAAAAGCATCCAAATGCATTGGAATTAGTATTAAACATGTTCAATGGCCCCCAAATGGCATTTTTGAGGCTGTACCACCCCCACTATCAACGCGAACCCGAAGCGCGGCGAGCCCGCGTCCTACGACCTTTTCATACCCCCACTATCCACGTCGGCGTGGAGTTGAGAATAGAAAGTGTGGCGAGTGCAGCGAGCCACCGAGCCCGAAGTGTGGCGAGCGCAGCGAGGGGACGCGGATACCTTCACAGGTATCCGCGTCCCCTCACGGGCTTCACAGGTGTCCGCGTCCCCTCGCTGCGCTCGCCACACTTTCTATTCTCAACTCCACGCCGACGTGGATAGTGGGGGTATGAAAAGGTCGTAGGACGCGTACCGCCGCCGCTCGCCACTCTTCGGGTTCGCGTTGATAGTGGGGGTGGTACAGCCTCAAAAATGCCATTTGGGGGCCATTGAACACGTTTAATACTAATTCCAATGCATTTGGATGCTTTTCAGTGCAAAATCGTATGCGATCGCATGTGATCAATTCGCATGCGATGCGATTGCATACGATTTTGTCAAAAAACGTCAAAAATCGGTAAAAATCGCATCGCATGCCATTATATATGGCATGCGATGGGAGCCGTGATAATCCACAAGTACCGTTCTAATTCGGCTGCGTTTGTTTCATGGCAAGTGCAGCAGCTAGCACCGAACAATCCAAGCACAGTGCGCGGGTAGCCATTGTGAATCGTGTATGTATATATGTTGTGAGTGAATGTGTGACGCCATTTGTGAGAATATCCTCAATTAACATATACAGGTTGAGTCTCCCGTATCCAGAGATCTCTTAACCGAAATATTCCAAAAAACGTGGCTTTTTAGAATATTTCGGATAATTTTGGGGCCCTGCCCCCCTTTTCATACTTAACAAGTCCCCCGATGTGCACGGCAGCCTTCAGGATCGTCTTCAGCAGTCCCAGGAGTGCACTGCGCGTGTGCGCCGGTGACCAGCTCACGCAATGCACCCCTGGGACCGCTGAAGAAGCCCTCAAGGCCGCCGTGGAACAATCAGGGGGACACCAGGTAAGTATGTTAAAATAAAAAAAAAACGTAAAAGTACCTTATCCGAAATACTTGTGGTCCCGAGCATTTTGGATAAGGGATACTCAACCGGTATATGTTTAGTATACTATGCGATCGCCACATTTTTATATCGGTTGAAATAAAACACAAAGCTACTGTTGGTCACAGATTCTGAATGGAACATTGTGTGTAAATGTGGTTACTATATCAGAGTATGGGACAAAGCTTACACAGTATAATCCAACCCACAGTGTTCCCGACATTACGCCACAGTACTCGAAAGGTCGCTTTAAAGCACAATGTCAGCACTGCCCACATGGGATGTGAATGGCCCGGTGGACTCTGGCTGTAGAACGCTGTATTCTTGCCTTATGGTACTGAGCAGGTACAGCGACAACCAGCAGGGAGCTGTACTACTCGGAGATCTGCCCATCGCTGCTGACCTCTAACAGTCACCACCGATATCTTCTAGCGGGTACAGATTCCATCACTGGCTGCCCCATCTCTCCTCCTGTAACTACCCAGCTTCTACCACTAATCTATTACAGGATAACTCAACCTCGATTTATCCACTATTATCATTTACTTGATTTCCAGACGTGGCGGCCACTTGCACAGTGAGGCGGGAGGTTGAGGCACTTACGTTTGCGGCTGTGAAGGATCTTCGCCCAAAGTAACGTTGTCCCCCTGAATCTCTGTGAAGCACTTTTCACAGAAGTGATACCTAAAGAAAACAGCAGATTAAGAGACATTAGATCAAGACCAGGGTTGGGAAAAACAAAACAAAACCGGTTTAAATAAAATGAAGGTAACATTAGCGCTGGATAGGTCACTGGCATTAAACATTTGGAATAAAAACACCTAGTTTATTAGATGCCTTTTCAGTTTTGAAAGAACTAAACCAAAAGAAAAACTATTTCTACACTAGCTAAAGATGATTCAGCAGTCAGCAGTTGTTCAATAATGGGAAATACATTAGGATTAACAAATGCTGGGGGAGAAGCTTGATGCCAGGCAGACTTAGCACCTCTTATATCAGAATCACCCTTCTATATCTCTGTTGTGTGTGATTTACTGCATTGGTTCAGTTTACTTAGATAAAGACCACAAGCAACAAGAATGTGGAACAACACCAGGGATTCCCTTACAATACTTTTTGTTTTAGGATGTGACTGTGTTGTACCTGTTCTCACAACATGTTTGTACCCCCCAATGTGTCTTTGATAAAAACAAACTGCCAGGTTTACATATGGCAAAGGCAGACCGACGCGTTTCGCTCTTACTGTAGCAGCACTGAATCAGTGACATATGGTCTCTGGACACATGACATCACTAACTGGCTATAATAAGCCCCTGACCTAGAGTCTAATTCCCTTCAACGCTATAGTTGAATAAAACTCATCAAAATACGGTCATACTACACTATTGTTCATGCAGACCATGACCGATAACCATCCATCCTGCCTGTACAATCTATAGAGTAGAGTTTTGCAACCCAGCACCTTTGCAGGCACCAGAACGGAAGGAGGCAGGACTGGGGATCACCTGTTCTGATAGCTGTAGTAGGCAACGTCACGAGGGATTGTACACAGCTGCTTCCCGTAGCAGCATAACGTCTGTGGCGAGAACTCGAACTGCAGGATAGAAGAGGAGGATTTATAGGACAAGTCCCCTTCACCTTCCCTCACTACGAACTGAGGGGCAGATTTATTAAGATCGGTGAAGTGATAATGCGGCTGGTACTTTATCACCAGCCAATCAGCTCCTAACTGTGAAGTTACAGGCTTGGTTTGAAAAATGACTGGTGGTACTTGTTTCCTATCTGGGCGCCCACTAAGTAAATTGAGCACCATGCTATTCTCCGTAGTGAAATCTGATCGCATCGCATCGTACACATACACGATATTGAACGATGCGATGCGATGCGATCCGATTCGATTTCCCATAGGAAACAATGTTAAATGGCTCAATTTAGCCAAATTATCATAGGAACAATAGTAAATGGGCCAAAAACACCCCTGAACATTGAAATGTCCCCCCAAAAGTAGTTGACGCCACCCCGCCATCAACGTGAACCCGAAGCGTGGCGAGCGCAGCGAGCCCGCGAGGGGCGGCGGTACGCGTCCTCCGACCTTTTCATGCCCTACTATCCACTAGGGCGTGGAGTGAGAATAGAATAGTGTGGCGAGCGCAGCGAGCCACCGAGCCCGAAGCGTGGCGAGCGCAGCGAGCCCCGCGAGGGGACGCGGATACCTTCACAGGTAAACGCGTCCCTTTGCGGGCTTCCCAGGTGTCCGCGTCGCCATGGACACCTGGGAAGCCCGCGAGGGGACGCGTATAACTGTGAAGGTATCCGCGTCCCCTCGCGGGGCTCGCTGCGCTCGCCACACTATTCTATTCTCACTCCACGCCCTAGTGGATAGTAGGGCATGAAAAGGTCGGAGGACGCGTACCGCCGCCCCTCGCGGGCTCGCTGCGCTCGCCACGCTTCGGGTTCACGTTGATGGCGGGGTGGCGTCAACTACTTTTGGGGGGACATTTCAATGTTCAGGGGTGTTTTTGGCCCATTTACTATTGTTCCTATGATAATTTGGCTAAATTGAGCCATTTAACATTGTTTCCTATGGGAAATCGGATCGCATCGCATCGCATCGTTCAATATCGTGTATGTGTACGATGCGATGCGATCCGATTTCAGTACGGTGCCGTACGTAGAAAACCTGGGCGCCCAGATAGGAAACAAGTACCTGACTGGTAAGAGCTGATTGGCCGGTGATAAAAGCCAGACACTATCACTTCACCGAGCTTAATAAATCCGCCCCCAAGTCCAGTCTACAGGATGCCAATAATAAAAAGTCTCACCTTCCGTCCACAGCAGTAGCCCAGAGACTGCATGACTGGATCGATCTCCTGCTCGAACACCTCTGCTAGCTTGGTGCAGTACTTGTAAACGCGGGAAGTCTTGCGGTTGTACAGCCAGGCATTATTAAACATGAGCCAGACATCATCCACATACTGCCACGGTTCTTGGTACTGCCCTGTATCGAGTTTCCGCTTGATGGTGGACAAGTCCATGGGGTTCTTCACAATATCAAAGTAATCCTAGAAGAGAAGGGCTAGCATCAGTGATTTATAGTATTTGCATACCGATTACAGCTTTATGGGCAAAGCAGGGGGGGGCGCTCTCCCTTAAAACAAACTTCGCAAGATCAAAAAGTCTTAGGTTGGTGCAAGTTTAACTCCAAAACAGTAGTTAAAGACACAAAGACGTTATCAACTCACAGGGATTCCTAGCAACTGCGGATCAACCGGCTGCCGGAAAGGCAGAGACTCCGGATCCTGCCGGTATAGCGCTTCAAGAGTGGGCATCAAGGCCTGGCGTAGCTCCTCCGGCTTAAAAACTGTAAAGAAAAATGGACCAGCTCATCTCAGGTTTACCACCAAGATGTCGGAACGACCTACGGTGCCTAAAATTGAATGACTTACTCTTCTTCCGAGGCTGGGAGGGCGACGTGGATGGAGGGGTGCTAGTATTGCCCGCATTCTCCTCCTCTTCCTTGGGCTCTGTTTTAACCTCTGGTTTCTTTTCCTCAACCTCCATCGGCTCTGGTTTTGGCTCTGGGCCCTCACATGGGGCTTCCTTTACTTGTGTCGGTAACTCCTCTTCCACCTAAACAGGAAGCCAAACAACCAGGACGTGGCATAAGTGATACATACATTTCATCATGGTTATCCCCCCCCTTTCCACCCAGAAACCACAACACCCCCCCCCCCTCTCTCCTCCCAAAAGAAACTGTCCAGTCTCAAATAAATATCGTCTTTTGTTAGGAATCCCCCTCCACCCCAGGTACGACTCCCCCACCGTTACCTGATTGTTGCTGCCAGTCCACTATGCTGGGCAGGCAGGGGAGAATGCGGGTGGAGGACCAAAACTTGTCCTAGAGAGTCAGATAGCTAGGGTGGGTGGTGTGGATCAAACATTGCAACCTAACTGGATGGGTGCGGTTTACAAGCAATAATCGCCCCAGCAGTCGCAACCTCTTACCCAGGCCAGACCAGTGCCAACGGAGCAATCCTGCACCGATGCGTTATTTTAGCGGACAATGAGGAGGTGGCGGCAGGGGTGGTGCCCACAAGTAATCCACACCATTAACACGGTAGCATATTCTTTAAGCCATGCTGATTTAGCAGGTACGTACAAAGGTCCTGAAGGACGTTTATGTGCAGATCAGTCTTTACCTCGGCTTTGGGCTCCACTTGGTTCTCACAAGGCTCCTGCTCCTCAGTTTTGACCTCCTGCTTGACCTCTGTCATTGGGTGATCGGGGGCAGATTGGTTCTCCATACTGGCCACGGAGGCAGGTGTGGGCACGCGGTTGTCAACACTTGCAGCTGCCTGGGATAACTAAAAGATACAGATAGGTGAAGCCAGTGGCATGGCCTAAAACTGACATTTTGCAAAAAAAACCTCATCCCAATGGGCAAGATGCAGGGATGGATCACAAAGACTGTACTAACTACGAGCATCATATACTTTTTTTTTTTTTAAATTTAGTAATTTTTATTGAAATTTCTGTATAAGAAAATAAGAATTCGCAACAAGTGATAAATTCCCAACAGACATTATGTACATTTAACATGTATAACCAAGCACCAATTGGATTGGCCATGCGGTAATGAGCATATTTAGGGTGAGAGAATATAGACTCCTATCATCAATATATATTAAACATTATTGCCCGAAGGCGCCATCCAGGCACTGAAAGCAACAGGAGAGAAAGGAGAACATCCTCAGGGTATTGACACACAGAAGTATATTACAACCCTTCAAGGAGAAGTGAACAGCAAATTGTCATCCATCAGGATTCTATATTTAACTAAATATCCCATCCCATTATCACCCTCCCCACTGAACCCAATCCCCCTCTAAATCTGCCCAAAACAACCTCCCTAAAACCCCTCAAAACAAACCTACCATATAACCCTCCACCCTGTACAACCCACCCCCAACTCAGGTGTACCTGGATCCCTTAAAGCAGGGGTGGCCGGACTTTTGTGGCTGGGGATCTACTTTTTGTAGCCTTGGTTACCGGAGATCTACCAGTGTGCATAACAGCCCTGGTTAACACACCACCCCCCCCCCCCCCATGCAATAATAATCCTGTGCAGAATGTACCCAACGAGTGCATAAATAACGCCTCGCTGTGCAATAGCGCCCCCCCCCCCCATACAGATTTCACTGTGTTAAGAATACACCGTCCCAGTACAGTGCCCTCTCTGTGACGATCAGGGCCTGTGACATATGTCATCAGGGAGAGAATAAAGCCTCCCTGTATGGTCCGGGCATGTAGCAAAAACCGTAACGGTCTGGACCACACGGAGAGGCTGTAAACTCCCCTCCCCCATGTCCCTGGTGAAGGCTATCACAGTGCCCCCCCCCCCCCCCCCGACAAGACACCCCCAGCTGTTCCATGGTCTTGTCCTGGGCCAGTTATAACTTTTAATGTAGTCCCTGAAATACTTGTCACCTTGCAGATTATCCCCATGTGCAGAATATCCACCTCCTGTGCAGATTCCACCATGTTCAGAGTACCCTCCCAGTGCATAACATCCCCCATGTTAAATACCCACCTTTGTGCAGATTCCGCACCCCTTTACTGAAACTCCCTTTCCCCCTCCCAGTGCATAATAGCCCATCAAATGAATCACCCCAATTTGTGCAGATCCCACCCCTCTTATACAAAAAAAACCCCTCCCCCTCCCAGTGCATAAAAGTCATTTTCAGATATAAACAAAAACGTACACGGTGTGTGAGCCGTCCTGGCCGGTAGCTGCTTTTCACTGCAGGTGACTGCTGACAGTTCCTGCTGTTGCTGACAGGACCCACCACTGCCGCTGTTAGTCCCTGCCAGTGCAGTGCAGAGACCTGGAGGATCATCACCAAGCTGAGTCCATACGGCACTTCACATGCGGTGCGCAGCCGGCGTCATGACGTCAGCCGCGCACTGCACCACTGGGATCGCCTCTCCTGCTTGCTTCAGAGGCAAGTTTACTGGCTGCAACCGGATATGTTGATCGCGATCTACCGGCGAGAGCGCCGCGAGCTACCGGTAGATTGCGATCAACGTTTTGGCCACCCCTGCCTTAAAGAAACCTACCCCAAACCTATAAGAGAATAGATTAGTGGCCTCTAGCTTCTGTGTTAGCTTATTGTGCCAGAAATCTAACCTACCCCTCCCATACTACCCACCTTAAATATATTACTATACTATTGTTAATTAACCTCCTACAGTAAGCTAAACCCTCCCTCCCCTACCCCTCCTCCCATGTTCGGATAGTAGGCGAATGGACTGAATGGGGCAAGGACTCAGTAATTGTTACGAGCATCATATACTTACTGGAGTGCCAGGGGCGGCTGCATGCACAGATGCGGGTTGTAGTTGAGTTGGCTGTGGGGTAGGCACAGACTGAATGGGCACAGGGGTAGGTGGCTGCGGCGGCGTGAGCTGAGCAGGGGCAGCAGCTTGTACCGTCGGGGTGCTCTGCGTCTGCATAGAGTTCGGGACAGAGCCGGGTGTGGGAGCTGGCGTCTGTCCAACCGGGGGCAGCGGAGTGGAAGGCTGGGCGGGAGCTGCAGGCTGAGGTGGCGTCATGCCAGCGGGCGTTGGGTGCTGGACAGGAGGCATCCCAGCAGCTGAAGCGGTGACCGAAGGAGGAGTCTGATGGAGGGGAGACTGGGAGAGAGCTGGGCGTGGCAGCTGACTGGTTTGGGGACCCAACAGGTTCATGGAGTTGCTGATTGGCAGAGATGCAGCTGGCGCCTGTCCCTGCTGACAAATGAGAAGGTTGCAGGTTATTCATGGGTTCTTCAACCAAATGCTCCTCTTTAAGTTACTAGACAATCGCATCACCTGGGACACTGCAGCCGCTGCTCCTGTCTGTCCCAGCGCTACTCCTAAGCTTGCAGCATTGCTCTGGAACTGCCCTTGTTGCAAGAACTGGCTCTGAGTCTGTGCTGGGCCCATCAGGCTATTTCCATGTGCTCCCATCATGCTCTGCGGCTGGGACATGCGGGAAGGAGACATCGCCATCTACGGAAACAATCAAGGGTCATTTTTAGATGACATTGCCTTTGCACAGATGGGGTGAGGAGGGGATGCTTGGTGGTAAGGGACTGTAAGGGGTTGCTGTAGATATCACTTACCGCAGGCACGGATCCCATATTGTTCATTTGCGTGGGGTGGTTTAGTGGGGATGCTGCGCGGGGGCCCATGGGGGCAGAAGGAATCTGGACGTTCCCGATGGGCATGCTGTTAAACTGGTTCATTCCTTAAGAGCCACAACAAAGAAACACAAAAGTTTCAGAAATTGCTGATTCTGTGTGTCCAAAATGAAAGTACATCCAAGTAAGCCCTCCTGAAATCAGCACCCAGCGGCTGCGGGCACTTAGACCAGCCGGAGTACCCAGGCAGTCCATGGAGTTACTCTGCAAACTTTAACTACCCAGGCTCCCTGCGAATACACCGCATGGTAAGTACAGCACATTCCAATATAAGAACAGATCAGTACAGGATTGATCTCGGTCTTATTGCAGAGATGCAACAAGCTCACCAGTGATCTGGATAATAATGGGCAGTGTAAGACATCCACCACCAGCGGTAAGTATAGGTTGCTCCGGTCTAAAGCCAGGTACACGCACACACACCTATAGATTGTTCTGTCCAATCTGACTGGTGGGAACAATAAAATGGTAATGAATGGGAGCATATGACAATCACTAGTCCCAAGTGCTGGAAAATGGTCAAAAACGATCATTCAGGCATATCTTAAATAGAGCCGATTTACTACCGTTGTCTGTTTTCCAACATTTGGGATGGTCGTTTTCTCCCATACATTACCAGACTTCTTTTCCCACCACAGATTGGACAGACAAATCTTTGTGTGTGTACCCAGCTTTAAGACTGGCCTCATTGTGCGAAGTGGAGAAACCATTCAGCGTAGGCCACACAAACACAACTCAAAGTGATCACACACTGCGTCAATTTAACAGAGCCTAGTGATGCACTTGGTGCAAACAATAGGGTCATGTGACCAGTGCAGCACTGTAGAGACATTGGTCACATGACCCTATCCTGCTACACTGACCAATGTAGCCCCAATCACTTATACCAAGATATAACCGGAACACCACCGATAATCCGACACCTGGTTTCCAGCGCGGTGCCACAGAATCCATTTTGCAGGATTAACAGTGATATCAACCGGAGCACCTGTCTCGCCCGCGGCAGTCTGCCTCCTAAATGCAGCGCGCCTCCCACCCCGCAGTCCGTCTGTCAGTCCTGTCCCCCCTGAAGCATTGCACCCCTGCCCACAGCGACACTCCCTCCCCCAGCTCTTTTAAACCCTTCAGTAGCGTAAATTCTCCCGGCACCAGATGTGTCCGGATTAAGGCATCCGGAAAATCGGTGTTGTACCTGTAATCTGATTATAAGGGTCAAGGTTCAGATCAGGGGCAAGGGTTAGGGAAGAGTATGATCAATTGTGAGGGTTATGGGTAGTAGTGTTACGGTTTAAGATTAAGGGTGAGGGTACACACTACACTATGTGTACCCAGCCAATATGTCGGCCCGGTGGGCGCCATATTAGATCATGGGTACCCACCAGAATGAGTTACAGATGGTTGGAGCAACATATCATTCCTTCCTTCATTATACATGCCGTGGTTGCTAGCATCAATCACATGGGTGGCCATGCAGCGGGGGTCAACAGGGAGATGTTGCTAGTGACAACCAGAGCAATTTCAGAATATCCCAGCATCTTGTGTCAATGTCAACCCTTGCCACTTTAGCTGGAAACTGTGTGTACATCCATTTATCCTACGGGCAACGCTGGCAGAGCAATTACGATACCCACCTTTAAAATTGCTGTGGGGAGAGTGGATTGGTAGGGTAAGTGGGAAGACCAATCACAAGCCGCAATCTCTCGAAACAGTCAGGATTGTGTTCATTTTCAGTTAATATAAGACAAAACACACAGAGTACACAGTACAGGTGTCTGATGACCGCAGGGGATTTGTTTTGTTACCTGAAGTTAGTGGCATTCTACTCATAGGAACTGAAGACATTGGGAGAGGACCGTCTAAAGGGAGAGACAGAAATTAGAGCTATTCTAGGCAATGAGCTCCATCCAAAAAGATCTCCACTGCAACTTGGCCATTCCTACTGACTTACTGGCTGGCCGGACAGGCTGTGCTTGGCCCAGCGCAGCGGCCGCCTGAGGAAGTGTGGGAGCCTGTGTTCCAGGGGTCTGTAAGTTGGCCTGGGTACCCAGAATCCCTTGCTTCTGCAAACGCGACCTTCGCTTTTCTTCCAGCTCCTTTTGGATCTTATAGATCTTCTCGGCCAGTAAATGGTAGTATTCGTCCTGGGGAAAGAGCGGAAACTGATTCATACAGTACGTGTGCGGCCTGACGGCGCGGATCTTCTCTGATGCGGAAACATTTATGAAGTCAAAAAGGTCTCCAACATAACCATGTATACAACCAAACGTAAGAATACATTCATGTAGCACCAGTTCCACGCGTGTCTAATCCACTGAAAGACACCGGCAGCCACTTATCCCTTAGAAGGGTTTAGGATTTGGTTATACATACCCTGCTATTGGCCGACTCATACATGTCACCCTCCACTTTCCTTGCATAAGCCACCAGGTTTTCCATCCGCCGATCTTTCAGGGCTGCTGGATCAGGAGTGGGGAAAATCGCTTGGACCCTGCAAAATGAGATACAGCGATTACATCTCCGCGCATGCGCCAACATGACACAGAACACATTGCGGGGTGCCATTCGCACAAGCGGCATGCTGAACGTACAGCTTGTGGACCAGGTGATTTCTCAGATCCTGAGTCACGTGTTCATGCCAGGCTTTCCTCACACCGGTGGTAGAAGGGGGCGCAGCCGTCGGCATAGTGCCTAAGCTGCCGACGCTGCCGCCTAAGCTGCAGACACCGCCGGGACCGTTCCCATCAGTTAGCAACGAGCTGCGAAGGAAAGAGAAAAATCAGTTACATTTATATAAGATGAAGAACCAACATGTTACGTAGCGCTGTTACGGACCATGCTCTGATGCCTTATTAAGGACAAAAACACAGGCAGGTTAAAACTGTACCACTTCTACACTGGAAATAAAATGTGTTGGTGAAGGCACTGAAGCATTACTCGGCATTTAGGTGATCTGAAGGCACTGAAGCATTACTCAGCATTTAGGTGGTCTGAAGGCACTGAAGCATTACTCAGCATTTAGGTGATCTGAAGGCACCGAAGCATTACTCTGCATTCAGGTGATCTGAAGGCACTGAAGCATTACTCGGCATTTAGGTGGTCTGAAGGCACCGAAGCATTACTCGGCATTTAGGTGATCTGAAGGCACCGAAGCATTACTCGGCATTTAGGTGATCTGAAGGCACCGAAGCATTACTCGGCATTTAGGTGATCTGAAGGCACCGAAGCATTACTCTGCATTTAGGTGATCTGAAGGCACTGAAGCATTACTCGGCATTAAGGTGGTCTGAAGGCACTGAAGCATTACTCGGCATTTAGGTGATCTGAAGGCACTGAAGCATTACTCGGCATTTAGCTGGTCTGAAGGCACTGAAGCATTACTCGGCATTTAGGTGATCTGAAGGCACCGAAGCATTACTCAGCATTTAGGTGGTCTGAAGGCACTGAAGCATTACTCGGCATTTAGGTGGTCTGAAGGCACTGAAGCATTCCTCTGCATTTAGCTGGTCTGAAGGCACTGAAGCATTACTCGGCATTTAGGTGATCTGAAGGCACTGAAGCATTCCTCTGCATTTAGGTGATCTGAAGGCACTGAAGCATTACTCGGCATTATGACTGCCGATGTGAAAGTCTTCACAATTGGAAAACCACAAGCATCACCACAGATTGTTAGGACATACAGATGTAGAGACGCTCATCACATGAACACGCATGGCCTGCTGCAGGCTGCCACATATTTCCTAATATGGCGGGTGCACCTGCACATCACTTGTTGGGCCACCTTTGCCACGAATAGGACAAGGCGTGGCCACATCTGTACTACTTACAAAGTCGTCCTCATAGGTTACACATCACCAATAATGAGAACAGTGTCACTTACGGACTGATCATGTATCCACTGGGCACACAGCAAACAGGGCCGGCTGGTATTGGAAAAGGCTGGCAGTGGCATCCTCATGTGCAGAAACCCAACAGCTGGGTAGTAAGTACGCTTACCCTCCCCCTACCCTCCCAGCTATATGCGAGCTGCACTCATCCAGCCCAGACAGGACATATACGGCTTCTATGACAGTCATGCTGAGTACAGGTCATTGCTCCTGGCGAATACGTCACTCACTTTGTGCTGGTCAGAGCAGTGGGAAGTGCCGCTTCACTGATCAGGTTGGTCTGCTGATCCGCAGCCATTCCTCCAGCTGAAAGGTTTATCTGATTGCCACCTGCACGGCCACAAGGAGAGATATTGTTAGTCGTAATATATGAATACTAAACCACAGACTCAACAAAAACGCACATTGATAGACATTAATGAGACCATCAAACATCCCCCCCCCCCCCCCCAGTTACTCACTCAGTGCATTGATGCCGCGGATCTGCTGATGAACCTGAGTCTGTGTGGGCTGTTGCCCCGGTACCTGGGATTGGTTACCGTAGGGAAGGCCCAGCGCGGCATACGCCCTCTGCATGGAACTGGGATCGATGGGATTAGGGCTGCTGAGCGACGGAGCGGTCTGCTGGCTACCGCCCACTGCCCCAATGGGGTTTTGCCCCCCGCTGGAAGGGGATCCCAGGAGAGCTGTGGAAGGAGGAGCACAACGTCACGCTGATGTCCTGGGCCATTTACAACAAACACACAGGCTGCTACACACATCGCTGTTAGAAAGGTGACAAGATGACAATGTGTGCCCGCTGTCCAAACACCCGCAAAACACTGAGAACGATACGATCACCGAAACTACATTTAGGGGGTTATTCTGGTTCACACGCAAAAGGGCAAATTCACTCTCTAATGGACAAAACCATGCTTCACTGCAGGTGGGGCAGATGTAACAGGTGCTGAGAGAGTTAGATTTGGGGGAGTTATTTTGTTTCTGAGCAGGGTAAATACTGGCTGCTTTATTTTTACACTGCAATATAGATATCAGTTTGTAGTACAAACCTCACCAAATCTAACTCTCTCTGCACATGTTACATCTGCCCCACCTGTATTGCAGCATGGTTTTGTCCTTAGGGAGTGATTTTGCCTTTGCAAGTGAACCAGAATAACCCCCTTGACCTGAGCAGCACTGATTTTTCGCCTCGAGAACGTGATGTTAGGAGACTGTGGCTCAGATGTATTAAGCCTTAACAAGAGATAAAGTGGGAGGTGATGACAAGTGATAAAGGGACTAGCCAATCAGCTCCTAACTGCCACATTACAACCTGGGATTGATAAATGACAGGAGCAGATTGGCCGGTTCTTTATCACTCGTTATCACCGCCCACTTTCGCTCTCATTAAGGCAAAATACATCTGCCCCTGTGTTACATACTTCCGTGTTCTAGCGAAGGTACCGCGCCGATATGAGCGAGAGCACATGGGTGACCCGTGGCTTGTAATGACGTGACCGCTGCAGAAACACTCACGCTGCTGGTTCCTCTTGTCACTGGCGTTCTTCAAAGGTAGACACACAGGGCAGTCGTGCCGCGTACAGTTCTTCCAGTGTGAAATGATCTGCCGAGAGGAAGCGCAGTGGGCGACTGTGGCGTGGGAGGAGAATGGGACATGTTTAGTACACAGGGATGACCGTACAGACCTACAGGTGACATTACAGACACACCTTTATCTATAGGAAGGAACGACGAGGCTCATTCATTACACAACCCCATATGTAACACTACAACACACTGTGTAGATCTAAGCTTATGAGGAATAAGAACAACAGATCGATGAAAAACTTGGGTCTGGAATATTAGATTACCTTGGCAGGCTTTGCCAGCCTGGCAGTGCGTCATGTGGTTCAGCACGTTCTTCATGGTACGACAGTGGGGTAGCGCGCAGTCCCTCATCTCGCCATTGGCTTGCTCCCGCCGCTGGCACTTGTGAGCATGCAACAGGAGAACCAGCTGCTGCTGAATGAGTTTGCGTTTTTCTGGGTCAGCGGTGGGTCCAGTTCCCATGGACGGGGTGGTTCCAATGCCTACTTGTTGGACTTGAGCTTGCAAGGGGGACTGGGAAAAAAAAAAACAACACATTGAGAATGCCTACGCTAAATAGGAAAAATTAAATATAAAAAAAAAAAACCTTATCCCAAATCATTCCCAGACCGCAGTGTAACAGCCAAATTCTGTCAAGACATCTTTTCTTATACAAGGAGAACCATTGGAGTCATGTTGCACAGGCAAAGAAGAAAAATATTCTAGCGGTGTCAACTATTCTGGGTAGATTCAATTGTCACAGTCTGATACAAGCAGAGACCCGCAATCAGCTCCGAAGCAGAATTAGAAGCGGATGTTGGACATCAGCACTAATGGCTGCCTCAGGGTTGCTTGGGGCCAGTAAATGGAGAACCTATGGGAAGTTTAGCCCGGGAAGAGACCACAGAACCGGCAGGTTACGGAATCTGCCCAATTCTAAAGACATGAGTAAGCTATGTCAATGCTAGAAGTATACCAGAGTTGTCATGTGGTTAATAGATCAACAGGAAAATGGTGGACGAGTTTTTCATGATTTTGTAAAAAAGCGACTTATTCTTACTTAACCATCCCAGTGGCCATGTCAACATCCGCCGACAGACAAAATATATATAACTCATGTCGACCTTTTTTGCCTGTCGACCAATAGTGGTCAACCTATTGACTGCTGACCAAGACCAGGCATAGGCAACTTGCTGTCAATCTACAAGTCCCAGCATGCCGTGCCACAGTTTTAGCACTCCCTAATAACACTGTGGCAAGGCATGCTGGGACTTGTAGTTCCACAGCAGTTGCCGAGCCACAGGTTGCCTAAACTAGACACCGTCGACCTGACAGGAAGCATAACACCAAACAGCATTACAGAATATAAAACCGCGACGGCACTCGTTGGTCAAGATATTAAATTGGGTCATAGACAGTCTGGAGAACATGGGGTCCCAGCCCCCATTGCAGGAAGACCTATCTATGTTACTGGAATCATGTATTGGTGAATGTGACCATCGCCGGGACAGCAGCCCTGACTGGGCGGGAAACACAATATATGTTAGCGGAACATATGAAATAGCGAAAGCAGTTGCTGGCCTGGTCATATGGCGGAGACATGGCGCAATATTAGGTCTTACCATGCTGGGCACGTTGGCCACCGGGGAGCTTTTCATGTCGGAGGGGAATGCTGGAAGGCTATTTGCCATGCCAGGCTTGGTAGGAAGCTGAGGATTTCCCCCCTGGGCTCGGATTTGTTGTCCAGGAGCTTGGTTGAAGGTCTGTCCGAAGGGGCTGCTGTTGCCCTGAAGGCCGATCTGTGGAGGATAAGTGATACGTGAGAACAGACGTGAGTGACCTACGGAAAGCACTAACAATGGAGGCAGATCCACAGCAAGATGGAGGAAACCAACCAGGTATCAGCTCCAGAACTTAACTCGTGAAAGGGGTTACTGGGACCCGCAGACCAGTAGCAACACGGCAATACGAACCGGTAAAAAATAAGGGTTCTTACCGCGCCGTCTTGTTAACGGGTTAAAATCAGGCCGTTTCCCATTCGCACTAATGGAGGAGGCAGTGCCAGCTCTAAGCGCTGCCTCCACCCCGCCCCCAATGACACTCCACAGCTCTGCCCCGCCCCTACATGAGAGCAGCGAACCGGTAATTTTGCTGGTTCACTGAAGTAATCTGAACAGGCCAAAATGCAGGGGCGCACCTGGACCGAACCGTTATAACCTCCCGAAGCGACCCTGCATTTTGCAGTCTGAAAGGGGCGTTATCCGGCACGGACGGTGTAATTGTTAGCACTGCTGCCTCACAGCACAGAGGTCATGGGTTTGATTCCCACCATTGCCACTATGTAGTTTGTATGATCTCGCCTCGCCACAGATACGGAGAATACAGGGATGAACAAGATGGCCACTTCTCGGTTTGTCCGTGGCAGCCTACTTACCACCTTGCTAGCTATATCCCGACCTCCACACAACCTCAGGGGGGTTCATACAGAAATCCACATTACACGCACCATGGGGCTTACTGAGGGCGATATGTACTATTGTGGCATGGATCATGCCCGCACTTGTCTTTCAGCTTTGCCTCTTTACCACAGAGAGCGTCAACATGCATTAACATATCACATGCCAGAATAGGGGAGTGAAAACTGGTATCCGGTCGATAGTTCGGCATTAGCAAGGTCAACAGATACATGTCGACATGAGGTTTTTTTTGGACAGATCACATCGTATGCAGTACACAAATTTGGTGTCCGTGTAACACAACAAACACGGATAACCCATATTCACCTTTTCATTTGTCAACTATTTCCATTTGGTTTCCGCATTGACTGTCAGCCCAGTAACTGCAGGAACCACCACAGCGGCTGTAAGTGTGGCAATGATAACTATGGCTGTCAGCCTGGACTCTCTTCTCCTAGCTGGCTACACTGGGCATGCACCAGAACTCCTATACAGCACGGAGCCCAGTAACTGCAGGAACCACCACAGCGGCTGTAAGTGTGGCAATGACACGATGGCTGTCAGCCTAGTCTCTCTCCTAGCTGGCTACACTGGGCATGCAAAGAAAGACATGTGGTGCAGATGCACACTCCATATGATTAAATCAATAATAGAGGCTCTTGGTATATTAATTGGCCAAGAAATATTTGCCCACCAGCCTCATTTCTGGTGGGTCCCTAATACTAAGAATCTGGGGCGCGGAACCCCAAAAAGGCCAGCATAAGCCAGTCACCCCAGGACAGCACACAAGTGAAAAACTAAGCTATAAATGTGTGTTAATAAGAAAGAAGCAGGAGCTAGAGGTTAAAATGTGTAGTGCTAGGAAGTATAATATTAGTGAAAATAAATAGTGCTAAATAAATGTTAGGGTGTGCCACCCCGAAAGCAACTCGGTTACACCAACCCAAGGGGAGCCGCGCCCCAAATCCATCTCCAAGACTAGCAATTAGTGTACATTTTTAGGTCTTACCTTCATTGTGCCCTCAGTTTGCAGTCTGTGGCTACCAGGGACCAAACTGGTGAACTAATGTTCAGATAAGGCGGGCGGGGTGCTACTCTAAGTTGAAGGAGTCCCAACCTTCAGGTGTACAGGTGTACACAATGTTAGCTTAGGGGGGGGGGGGGGGATCTTAGAATGCACACCCGATTTACATGAGGTGCTATCATGCTGGGACTTGTAGTTCTGCAAAGAAAGACATGTGGTGCAGATGCACACTCCATATTATTAAATCAATAATAGAGGCTCTTGGTATATTAATTGGCCAAGAAATATTTGCCCACCAACCAGCTTCACGGTGGCCTCATTTCTGGTGGGTCCCTAATACTAAGAATCTGGTTCCGCGCCCCAGATTCTTAGTATTAGGGACCCACCAGAAATGAGGCCACCGTGAAGCTGGTTGGTGGGCAAATATTTCTTGGCCAATTAAAAGGGATTTTTGTAAGAACTTACCGTTCGAATCCCTTTCTCTGATATGGTCCTGGTGACACAGCTCAACACTGGGATGTAGGAGGGTCCGAAGGAGCCAGGCACCTATCCTAAAGTTTTAGAGGGTAGGCTCCTCCCCTACTGCATCCCTGGACTCTTCAGTTCATCTTTCAAAGCCACTGGAATACATTAACTCAGTACAAACGCCTGCACATATTATATGCACATTTTATAACAGAAACTGTTAACTTTTAACCATTTTAACATGAACATCATGAAACTTCTGGCATACTTACTGAGCGTAAGGGAGGGATCGCTGTGTCACCAGGACCATATCAGAGAAAGGGATTCGAACGGTAAGTTCTTACAAAAATCCCTTTTTCTCTTTCAATGGTCCTGGTGACACAGCTCAACACTGGGACGTTCCAGAGCCGGTCCTTTGGGAGGGTACGCTCAGGTCTGCAGCTCTCAGCACTGCTCGCCCGAATGATGCGTCCTCCGACGCGAACTCATGGAATCTATAGAATTTGGCAAATGTGTGAACAGATGACCAAGTGGCAGCTCTGCAAACCTGCTCAGCTGTGGCCCCATGTCGAACCGCCCAAGAGGTGGCAACTGACCTGGTGGTATGCGCATTTATTTTGGCCGGTACTGGTCTACCCACTTTGGTGTATGCAAAGGCTATCACAGACCGCAACCACCTAGCAATAGTCTGCTTAGATGCAGGCCAACCAATTTTGTGTATGTCATACAATACCAACAATGTGTCAGTCTTCCTGACACTCTTCACTCTGTCCACATATATGCGTAAGGCACGCACAACATCCAAAGTTCTCAACTTGTCCCTTTTCTTAGAACCCTCTGGGGGTTGAAACACAGGTAGAACTATCTCCTGATTTAAATGGAAGGTAGATACCACCTTCGGTAAAAACTGAGGCACTGTTCTTAAAACAGCCCTGTCATCATGAAAAATTAAGAAGGGAGATTTACATGACAAAGCTCCCAATTCTGAAACTCTTTTAGCAGATGCTACTGCTAACAAAAACACTAGCTTCCACGTGAGAAACTTAAAGTCAGCCGACCTTAAAGGTTCAAAAGGTGCCTTTTGAAGGCATTCCAAAACCAGTGATAGATCCCAAGGTGCTACTGGTTGCTTGTATGGAGGTTTCAACCTGGATACTCCTTGTAAAAAGGTTTGAATTTCCGGCAAAATGGCTATCTTTTTCTGGAAATAGATGGACAAGGCCGAAATCTGCACCTTCAGTGACTGAAGGCTTAGGCCCGATGAAAAACCATCTTGTAAGAATTCCATCATTCTTGATAGCTTAAAATGAGATGTATGAGCCTTTCTTCTCTCACACCATCGAATGTAAGTCTTCCAGACTCTATAATAATTTGCCGAAGATACAGCTTTTCTGGCTTTTATCATCGTCTGTACTACTGCCTCAGAAAACCCTTTTCTTTTCAAAATGGTGGTTTCAATAGCCAGGCCGTCAAAATCAATCGATCGGAATCCAGGTGATTGAATGGGCCTTGTCTTAGAAGGTCTGGTCTCAGAGGTAGTCGCCATGAGTCCACAGACAACCTCTGAAGCCTCGAGTACCAGGACCTCCTTGGCCAATCTGGGGCCACTAAGATCACTGGAACCTTCTGCCCCTGTATTTTCTTCAGAAGTCTCGGTAACATTGGTACTGGTGGGAATGCATAAAGGAGATCTCCCTGCCAGTGAATAGTCATGGCATCCACTGCCTCCGCCAGTGGATCCCTCGTTCTGGCATAAAACCTGGGCACTTGATGGTTGACCCTGGATGCCATCAGGTCCACATCCGGGATTCCCCACATCGAGGTGATCTGGTGAAACACCTGAGGGTGTAAGCTCCATTCCCCTTCCTTGAGCTCCTCCCTGCTCAGGAAGTCGGCTTCTATGTTCTCTATTCCTGGAATGAATATAGCCGATACAGCTGGAACATTCTGTTCCGCCCATAGGAAGATTCTGGACACCTCCCACATGGCCAATCTGCTGCGTGTACCTCCCTGGTGATTCAGATACGCCACAGCTGTGGCATTGTCGGTCTGAATCCTCAAAGGGAGGTTCTGTAACCTGTCTCCCGCCAAGGAAATCACTTTCCAGACAGCTCTCAGCTCCAAGATGTTGATCGGTAACGCTGATTCCTCTGCCGTCCACAAGCCCTGAAGCCTGAGATCCAGGACTACTGCCCCCCAGCCCCTGAGACTGGCGTCGGTAGTTACTACCAACCAGTCCCAGGTCTGTAATGACCGACCCCACTGAAGGGAATCTACTTCTGTCCACCATTTCAAGGATTCCTGAGTGTCCGAAGACTGCACTATCATCTCGGATTTCATGGTCAAAGTGTTTCCTGACCAGGCTGACAAAATGTTCCATTGGAACCTCCGAGAGTGGAACCTGGCAAATTGAAGCGTCTCGAATGACGCCACCATTTTCCCCAGGAGCTTGAGGCACCTCCATACTGAAATGCTCTGAGCCCTGAGAATCTCCTGGACTAGGGTGACCAGATCCCTGGCCTTTATCTCCGGGAGGAAAACCCGATGAAGATGGGTGTCCATTATAACTCCCAGGAATTGGAGTCTTTGTGACGGTACCAACTGAGATTTTTGCAAATTTAAAATCCAGCCGTGAGCCTGCAAAAAACTGATGGCCTCTGCCAAGTGACTCTGCAGCATGGCTGCTGACTCCGCTTTGAACAGGAGATCGTCCAAATAGGGTATTACTGTGATTCCCCTGAGCCTCAGCACCGCCGCCATCACTGACATTATCTTTGTGAATACCCTTGGCGCGGTTGCTAGCCCAAAGGGTAACGCCCGGAATTGTAAATGCAGGTCTCCTATGGCAAACCTCAACAAGGTCTGATGCTCCGGGTGTATAGGGACGTGCAGATATGCGTCCTGGACATCCATGGACGCCAAAAATTCTCCCTGGTCCAGACTCAGGAGTACTGACCGTAGAGACTCCATTTTGAAATGGTCTACCCATAAATGAACATTTAGAGACTTCAAATTTAGTATTGGTCTGAAAGACCCGTCTGGTTTGGGCACCAGGAACAGCGTGGAGTAAAAGCCTTTCTTCCACTCTGTCTTGGGGACTAGTGTAACCACCCCTTTTTCCAAAAGGGAGTGCGCTGCTCTCACAAGAGCTGTACGCAGCCGTGCCTCCTTTGGTAAGGATGTGGGAATGAACCTCTTCAGAGGTGGCCCTCTGAAAGGGATTTTGTAACCCTGTGTTATGATGTCTAGCACCCAGGCATCCTGGCCTAGAGAAGCCCAAGCGTCCCTGAAGAGTGTGAGACGCCCGCCCACTTTTGTCACTGTCGGGCAAAGCCCCTGACAGTCATGCAGAGGGTTTATCCTCTCCTTTATTGGCAGGCTTCTTGTGAAAAGAGCCAAATTTTGACTTTTGTGTCTTGCCTCTAGAGGGCTGAAACCTTCCCCTGAAAGACTGTCCTCGAAAGGACGCACCACCTCTAGGGGAGGGCCGAAAGGACGGCTTAAAAGCAGAAAATCTGGACGTCTGCTTTGCTGAGGAGGCCGGCAGGAATGTACTTTTGCCGCCTGTGGCCTGTTTTATAATCTCCTCTAATTCAGTACCAAAGAGTACCTTTCCTTTGAAGGCTAATGTTTCCAGAGCCTTCTTGGACTCATTGTCTGCTTCCCAGGCTTTAAGCCAAAGCACTCTCCTGGCATTAATGGAGACTGTGGACACTCTGGTTGCCATTTTAATAGCTTCCTCCTCTGCTTCAACTGCATATTCTGCTGCTGCCTTAATCTTTTCTGCAAGCAGTAATGCACCCGGGTCAGCCTGCAGCATGGTGCATAATTCACCAGCCCACTCTATCATGGCCTTAGAAACCCAGGCTGAAGCAATAAGGGGTCGTAAGGTAAACCCCACCCCTTCAAAGATAGCCTTGAGGTTTCCCTCCAGCTTTTTATCCACAGAATCTTTAAAAGCTGCACCGCCTTGTACTGGTAATACAGTAGCCTTGGACAAACGTGCCACTGAAGCGTCCACAACTGGGACCCTTTCCCAGAGCTCCGCATGAGACTCTGGCATGGGGTACAGACTAAGGAATCGTTTTGGCATCTGAAGCCTCTTATCAGGAGTTTTCCAAGCCCCTTCTAACAATTCCTGTAACCCCTCATCTGAAGGAAAAGTAACAGCCTCCTTCCGCTGTCGCTTAAAAACACCTTTAACAGGAGTCTTATCCTCCACAGTCAGCTTTAAAGCCTGCTTCACAGCTACAATGAGATCCTCTATACCAGCAGCAGAGTTCTCTTCCAAATCATCACCCTGATCCCAGGGGATGTCAGTATACTCTCCTTCCTCTTCATCTACCACAGTAGTTAAAGCATAAGACCTTCTAGGGGTCCCTGCCACATCATCCATTTTGTCCAGCATTTCACTGAACCTGTTAATCCCTTTTGCAGTATCCTGCATCACCTGGATAAGTGCAGGATCTGCCTGGGTAAGAGGCAAGGAGCCAGACGACTGCTGAGATGATGGCATA
The DNA here is from genome assembly GCF_055691185.1 of Crinia signifera. Classification (NCBI taxonomy): domain Eukaryota; kingdom Metazoa; phylum Chordata; class Amphibia; order Anura; family Myobatrachidae; genus Crinia; species Crinia signifera. Next base: position 28,323,034 of record NC_139223.1, on the reverse strand, counting down.
GGTCTCTGTGATTCTACCAGCCCATCACTCTGCCTGTCCAAAAGCTGCACCAAAGCGTTTACTGACCTGCCTAGGGCCCTGGCCCACGCAGGTTCCATCTGCTCTGCCCTATGGGGATCACTGCCCATGGGTCTCACATCAGCGCAAGTAATACATAAGCCCCCCTTGGCCATCTGCTCAGGGACAAACTTTTGTGTGCAAACATTGCACGCGCTCAGTGCATTAAGGGCTCCCTCCCCCAAAACCACAGCCTGATGCTCAGACATGATGCAAGTGATAAATGTATATCTATCAGTATACACAGTGCAAACAATGTACAAGCGTTTATACAGAGCAATGCACCCAGTCACTTATCTGTCTGTTGGTTTCAACTGCGGGGAAGCGATGCCCAGGAAATCCAAGTCACTCTGCCAGGATCAGTAAGCCAGCTCAGCTCCGCTGCAAGCGTTCTGAAAGGCGCCAAAGTCAGAGTGAAGGAAGAGACCACAGGTCCCTGCTGCTGCGGGGTCCGTGACCTTTTGGCGCCAACCACCCCCAGCAAGCCGCTCCTTAGGTAGGATTTCCTAGTTCCAGTGTCTCCCCCTCAAATGGGGATCACTTGGAACATGCCTGTCACAACGCTGCTGTCCTCTCATCTAGGAGCTCAGCGTGTAAGCTCCGCATAAAATGGCCGCCGCCATCACGGAGCGCCTGTCCCCCATGATCCCCACCTAAACGTGGAGCCGGTTTCAGGGTACTCCGGAGCCCAGGCAGCCTTTTAGAAAAGGCTATAAGCGCTGCACAGGGAGACCAGACAGTGTCTCCCCTGTGCACAGTGAGCTGACAGGACGCGCTTCTGTCAGCTCCTGCTGCGCAAGCAGTGTGAGGATTCACTATGAGAATCCTCACACTGTGCCTACCTAGCTAGGGTAAAAGTTAATAAAATAATAAAAATCCCCTAACTACTCTAATTCTTCGGCTGCTCCTGCAGCCCTTTAGAATAGCACCCACTCCAGTGGGCACCTAACACGAACTGGAGAGTCCAGGGATGCAGTAGGGGAGGAGCCTACCCTCTAAAACTTTAGGATAGGTGCCTGGCTCCTTCGGACCCTCCTACATCCCAGTGTTGAGCTGTGTCACCAGGACCATTGAAAGAGAAATATACCAAGAGCCTCTATTATTGATTTAATAATATGGAGTGTGCATCTGCACCACATGTCTTTCTTTGCAGAACTACAAGTCCCAGCATGATAGCACCTCATGTAAATCGGGTGTGCATTCTAAGATCCCCCCCCCCCCATACACTGGGCATGCACCAGAACTCCTATACAGAACCACTACCGTGGCTGTAAGTGTGGCAATGACACCGATGGCTGTCAGCCTGGTCTCTCTCCTAGATGGCTACACTGGGCATGCACCAGAACTCCTATACAGAACCACTACCGCGGCTGTAAGTGTGGCAATGACACCGATGGCTGTCAGCCTGGTCTCTCTCCTAGCTGGCTACACTGGGCATGCACCAGAACTTCTATACGGAACCACTACCGCGGCTGTAAGTGTGGCAATGACACAGATGGCTGTCAGCCTGGTCTCTCTCCTAGCTGGCTACACTGGGCATGCACCAGAACTCCTATACAGAACCACTACAGCGGCTGTAAGTGTGGCAATGACACCGATGGCTGTCAGCCTGGTCTCTCTCCTAGCTGGCTACACTGGGCATGCACCAGAACTTCTATACGGAACCACTACCGCGGCTGTAAGTGTGCCAATGACACTGGTGGCCGTCAAATCCCATAAGACCTTTCATACATAGGCTGGGTCACCCTCTTGTCTATAGGGGTCACTATGCACCCCCGTCATTTAGTAAACATCTCCACAGTAATACATGGAGGACAGTGATACCACCCGCTGCCCCCACCACCTACTGACTATCAAACATCTACCTAAGAGCAGTAATTGCGCAGCCCCAGACATAACCTGGAATCGAGGCCTTAAGGGGCCCATACACGGTCCGTTAAACGGATCCGTTTGGGTCTTAATTAGCACGCTTCGCATCGGATCGCATGCCTAGTGCATGTGGTGTGCATGCACTGTGATCCGATGCAAAGTTTAGGTAGTACAAAAAGTATGTGCAGCACATACTTTTTGTACCGTACTATGTGATGCGCGGGAGCGCGCATTGCATAGTACAAAACGGACGGTCCGGGAACGGACCGTCTATGGGCACCTTCACAGTGAGTTAGCCACAGGGGCTTACTGCAGGAAAGAACTGACCGCGTCCAGCACTTGAGCCCGCAGCAACTAACTGTATTCCACCGGGTATGGTTCGACCAATTCAGGAGGACATGCATTGGGTCAACCACTGAAGGTCGACAGCCCTTAGGTTGACATACGCATTAAGGTCGACAATGGGAGGTCAACAGTCAAAAGGTTGACATAAGTTTTTCACGTTTTTTTTGGCCCGAATGGAGACCACCTAACTGTACCGCTGTGCTCAAACTGCTTCAGGCACACCATTATATTCTCCCACCACGCCGTAGTAGATGGGCGGGCAAGCAAAAACGCCTGCGGGCACACACACAAAAAAAAAAAAATCATCTCAAACCTTTTTTACTCTCGACCTTCCCATTGTCGACCTTCCAACCCTGTTGACCTACCATATGAACACACAAAGGGTATGCTTAGGTCAGAAGCCATTTCATCTACCGGTATGTTTTTGGCGTGTGGGAGGGAAAACTCACGTAGAGCGCACTCAAACTCCGCCCAGATGGGCGCCTTTCCTGCTCATCGTCTGCTCTATGCACAGTGATGATCGCTGGGCTGAAAATCGCTCCGTGCATACACACTGAGCGATTGTTGCCCGTCCAATCGTTTCTCCCCGGGGTGGACGGAATCCATAGCAGGACACTATGGAAAGGGGTCCACCCCGTCACTCATCTGCAGGTAAAACCAACAGATGAGCTGTGGCCGGAGATGATTAGGGAATGCGCATCTGCCGTACACACAGGGCAGCTCAAAGTCTCCCAGTGTGTATGGGCCACAAGTCTGGAACTGAACTCGTCACCGAAGGGCTGTTGGGAAACCATGCTGACCGTTACACCAACCGTGCTGCCATCTTTGGAATAGAACAGGTGCCCAATTTTGATTTTGTGCGGATGAATCACCTTGCTGACAAATGACAATGTCTATGTAAAGTGATTTACATTTGCAGAAACCCCCGGTTCTAAGCAGCGATGTTCAGCGTTCTGTCTGCACATGTAAATACCTAGTGCGCAGGTAACTACAGAGAGACAGACAAAACCCCTAAACCATAGCAACACAATCCAAACTCCTTTTATCATCAGATTAGGAATCGGATTGGTTGCTATGGATTCACGGCCTTTAACTGCCGTTCACAAAAAGTACCACTGAGTCACAGGCACACAATAGCTGCACCCAGCGATCCTGCGTGTCCCTATGAGATAATACGGCTAGTACTCAGAGGGGGGGGGGGGGGGAGATGTTCTCCCTGGTGTCATCATCACCACCAGAACAGCTCTTACTCCCCTTTCAGTTGCCCTAGACCCCAATGTATTCGGTTTCTCTCCATAAGCCCCTCTGAAGAAATCCATGGGGGCAATTCAATTGTTTGTTTATGTGAGGCCTGGCCAACGGGTGGCTCCCCAGCTGTTGTGAAACTACATTTCCCAGAATGCACTGCCAGAGTTTTAGCCTACCTGAGACAGGGCATGCTGGGACTTGTAGTTTCACAACAGCTGGAAAGACGCAGGTTGGCCAGACCTGGTTTATGTGCTTAAGGCCATACTCAATTTATTTTTGAACGCGCTGATCTTGCCCAGAGATTTCCGGTTAAAACCACTCAATGCAAAAAGTGCCATT